>NW_028315398.1:12500-30000 GCF_046866305.1 Octopus bimaculoides
ACAAACCGGGAACCGTGTGCCGGTCGCCGCCGCGTACTCGCTAAGCCGATCGAGAGCGGCGGATAGACGGGTCTGCCGGCGTGTTTCCGCCGGCGAACCTCAGGTTTCAATCGAAAGCGCTGTCGGACGGGAGTGTCTGTGTGTGCCACGCGGCGGACGAGAAAGAAGAAGCAGGCCGAGCGAGTCGTGGAGGCAGCGATTGGGAGCGAGAAAAGAGAATGCGGACGCGGCGGTCGGCCGCCGGCGCTATGAAGAGGCCGACGACGTGTCGGCTGCCATACGAGCCACGCGGCCGGTACCGTGACCGTGAGTTTGCAATCGAAAGCGCTGTCGGCCGGGAGTGTGTGTGTGTGTCTGTGTGTGTCACACTAAGGCGGCCTAGGCGGACGAGAAAGAAGAAGCAGGCCGAGCGAGAAGGAAGCGATTGTGAGCGAGCAAAGAGAATGCGGACGCCTCGGCGGCGGACGGCCGGAGCCGAACCGCCGGCACCGCGATGGAACAGCCGACGTGTCGTCTGCCATACGAGCCACGCGGCCGGTAGCGTACACGTGAGTTGGCGATCGAAAGCGCTGTCGGCCGAGAGTGTGTGTGTCTGTGTGTGTGTGTTACACGGCGGCCAAGGCGGACGAGAAAGAAGAAGAAGAAGCAGCAGGCGGCAGCGAGAGGGAAGCGATTGGCAGCGAGTAAAGAGAATGCGGACGCCTCGGCAGCGGACGGCCGCCGCCGAACCGCCGGTGCGATGGAAAGGCCTACGTATCGGCTGCCTTACGAGCCACGCGGCCGGTAGCGTACCCGTAAGTTGGCGATCGAAAGCGCTGTCGGCCGGGAGTGTGTGTGTGTGTCTGTGTGTGTGTGTTACACGGCGGCCAAGGCGGCCAAGGCGGACGAGAAAGAAGAAGAAGCAGAGGAGGAAGAAGCAGCAGCAAGCGGCAGCGAGAGGGAAGCGATTGGCAGCGAGTAAAGAGAATGCGGACGCCTCGGCGGCGGACGGCCGCAGCCGAACCGCCGGTGCGATGGAAAGGCCTACGTATCGGCTGCCTTACGAGCCACGCAGCCGGTAGCGTACCCGTCAGTTGGCGATCGAAAGCGCTGTCGGCCGAGAGTGTGTGTGTCTGTGTGTGTGTGTTACACGGCGGCCAAGGCGGACGAGAAAGAAGAAGAAGAAGAAGCGGCAGCGAGAGGGAAGCGATTGGCAGCGAGTAAAGAGAATGCGGACGCCTCGGCGGCGGACGGCCGCCGCCGAACCGCCGGCTTGATGGAAAGGCCGACGTGTCGGCGCTGCGATACGAGCCACGCGGCCGCTACCGTACCCGTGACGGGGCCCGATTCCCGATTCGCGAGTTTGCGGGTCGGGGCCCGGCGGAATAGTCAGGCTCTAGGTGACCCTCATACCCCAAGGGGGTCCAGACTACTATGTAGGGTAGTCGTCGATCGGACGGTCGTACCCTATGACCCGCACCCCGAACCGCAGCCGATTGAAAGGCAGACGGTCGGCCGGCGGCCGGCCGGCCGGGCGCCGCCGCGTACCCGCAGAGCCGATCGAAAGAGGCCGAATTGAGAGCGACGCCTCGGCGGCGGACAGCCGCCGCCGAACCGCCGGCACCGCGATGGTAAGGCCGACGTGTCGGCTGCGATACGAGCCACGCGGCCGGTACCGTACCCGTGAGTTTGCGATCGAAAGCGCTGTCGGCCGGGAGTGTGTGCGGCCTAGCCGGCGGCGGACTAGGCGGACGAGAAGGAAGCGATTGGGAGCGAGCAAAAAGAATGCGGACGCTTCGGCGGCGGACTGCCGCAGGCGAGATGGAAAGGCCGACGTGTCGGCTGCGATACGGGCCGCCAAGGCGGACGAGAAGGAAGAAGGAAGAAGATGAAGAAGCCGAAGCAGCGAGTCGTGGCGGCAGCGAGAAGGAAGCGATTGTGAGCGAGCAAAGAGAATGCGGACGCCTCGGCGGCGGACGGCCGCAGCCGAACCGCCGGTGCGATGGAAAGGCCTACGTATCGGCTGCCTTACGAGCCACGCGGCCGGTAGCGTACCCGTAAGTTGGCGATCGAAAGCGCTGTCGGCCGGGAGTGTGTGTGTGTGTCTGTGTGTGTGTGTTACACGGCGGCCAAGGCGGCCAAGGCGGACGAGAAAGAAGAAGAAGCAGAGGAGGAAGAAGCAGCAGCAAGCGGCAGCGAGAGGGAAGCGATTGGCAGCGAGTAAAGAGAATGCGGACGCCTCGGCGGCGGACGGCCGCAGCCGAACCGCCGGTGCGATGGAAAGGCCTACGTATCGGCTGCCTTACGAGCCACGCAGCCGGTAGCGTACCCGTGAGTTGGCGATCGAAAGCGCTGTCGGCCGAGAGTGTGTGTGTCTGTGTGTGTGTGTGTGTTACACGGCGGCCAAGGCGGACGAGAAAGAAGAAGAAGAAGCGGCAGCGAGAGGGAAGCGATTGGCAGCGAGTAAAGAGAATGCGGACGCCTCGGCGGCGGACGGCCGCCGGCTAGATGGAAAAGGCCGACGTGTCGGCGCTGCGATACGAGCCACGCGGCCGCTAGCGTACCCGTTTGGGGGTCCGAGTTCCCGAGTTCGCGAGTTTGCGGCTCGGGGTGCGGTGGGATAGTCACCCTCTAGGTGACCCTCATACGCCAAGGGGGTCCAGACTACTATGTAGGGTAGTCGTCGATCGGACGGTCGTACCCTATGACCCGCACCCCGAACCGCAGCCGATTGAAAGGCAGACGGTCGGCCGGCGGCCGGCCGGCCGGGCGCCGCCGCGTACCCGCAGAGCCGATCGAAAGAGGCCGAATTGAGAGCGACGCCTCGGCGGCGGACTGCCGCCGCCGAACCGCCGGCACCGCGATGGAAAGGCCGACGTGTCGGCTGCGATACGAGCCACGCGGCCGGTACCGTACCCGTGAGTTTGCGATCGAAAGCGCTGTCGGCCGGGAGTGTGTGCGGCCTAGCCGGCGGACTAGGCGGACGAGAAGGAAGCGATTGGGAGCGAGCAAAAAGAATGCGGACGCTTCGGCAGCGGACTGCCGCCGGTGAGATGGAAAGGCCGACGTGTCGGCTGCGATACGGGCCGCCAAGGCGGACGAGAAGGAAGAAGATGAAGAAGCCGAAGCAGCAGGCCGAGCGAGTCGTGGCGGCAGCGTTAAGGAAGCGATTGTGAGCGAGCAAAGAGAATGCGGACGCCTCGGCGGCGGACAGCCGCCGCCGAACCGCCGGTTCGATTGAAATGCCGACGTGTCGGCTGCGATACGAGCCACGCGGCCGGTACCGTACCCGTGAGTTTGCGATCGAAAGCGCTGTCGGCCGGGAGTGTGTGTGTCTGTGTGTGTTACACGGCCGCCTAGGCGGACGAGAAAGAAGAAGCAGGCCGAGCGAGTCGTGGCGGCGGCAGCAGCAGCGGCGGAAGTAGCAGCGAGAAGGAAGCAATTGGGAGCGAGCAAAGAGAATGCGTACGCCTCGGCGGCGGACTGCCGCCGCCGAACCGCCGCGGCTCGATGGAAAGGCCGATGTGTCGGCTGCGCTACGAACCACGCGGCCGCTAGCGTACCCGTTTCGGGGTCCGAGTTCCCGAGTTCGCGAGTTTGCGGCTCGGGGTGCGGTGGGATAGTCACCCTCTAGGTGACCCTCATACCCCCAGGGGGTCCAGACTACTATGTAGGGTAGTCGTCGATCGGACGGTCGTACCCTATGACCCGCACCCCGAACCGCAGCCGATTGAAAGGCAGACGGTCGGCCGGCGGCCGGCCGGCCGGGCGCCGCCGCGTACCCGCAGAGCCGATCGAAAGAGGCCGAATTGAGAGCGACGCCTCGGCGGCGGACTGCCGCCGCCGAACCGCCGGCACCGCGATGGAAAGGCCGACGTGTCGGCTGCGATACGAGCCACGCGGCCGGTACCGTACCCGTGAGTTTGCGATCGAAAGCGCTGTCGGCCGGGAGTGTGTGCGGCCTAGCCGGCGGACTAGGCGGACGAGAAGGAAGCGATTGGGAGCGAGCAAAAAGAATGCGGACGCTTCGACGGCGGACTGCCGCCGGCGAGATGGAAAGGCCGACGTGTCGGCTGCGATACGGGCCGCCAAGGCCGCCAAGGCCGCCAAGGCGGACGAGAAGGAAGAAGATGAAGAAGCCGAAGCAGCAGGCCGAGCGAGTCGTGGCGGCAGCGTGAAGGAAGCGATTGTGAGCGAGCAAAGAGAATGCGGACGCCTCGGCGGCGGACGGCCGCAGCCGAACCGCCGGTGCGATGGAAAGGCCTACGTATCGGCTGCCTTACGAGCCACGCGGCCGGTAGCGTACCCGTAAGATGGCGATCGAAAGCGCTGTCGACCGGGAGTGTGTGTGTGTCTGTGTGTGTGTGTTACACGGCGGCCAAGGCGGCCAAGGCGGCCAAGGCGGACGAGAAAGAAGAAGAAGAGGAAGAAGCAGCAGCAAGCAGCAGCAAGCAGCAGCAAGCGGCAGCAAGCGGCAGCGAGAGGGAAGCGACTGGCAGCGAGTAAAGAGAATGCGGACGCCTCGGCGGCGGACGGCCGCCGGCTAGATGGAAAAGGCCGACGTGTCGGCGCTGCGATACGAGCCACGCGGCCGCTAGCGTACCCGTTTGGGGGTCCGAGTTCCCGAGTTCGCGAGTTTGCGGCTCGGGGTGCGGTGGGATAGTCACCCTCTAGGTGACCCTCATACCCCAAGGGGGTCCAGACTACTATGTAGGGTAGTCGTCGATCGGACGGTCGTACCCTATGACCCGCACCCCGAACCGCAGCCGATTGAAAGGCAGACGGTCGGCCGGCGGCCGGCCGGCCGGGCGCCGCCGCGTACCCGCAGAGCCGATCGAAAGAGGCCGAATTGAGAGCGACGCCTCGGCGGCGGACTGCCGCCGCCGAACCGCCGGCACCGCGATGGAAAGGCCGACGTGTCGGCTGCGATACGAGCCACGCGGCCGGTACCGTACCCGTGAGTTTGCGATCGAAAGCGCTGTCGGCCGGGAGTGTGTGCGGCCTAGCCGGCGGACTAGGCGGACGAGAAGGAAGCGATTGGGAGCGAGCAAAAAGAATGCGGACGCTTCGGCAGCGGACTGCCGCCGGTGAGATGGAAAGGCCGACGTGTCGGCTGCGATACGGGCCGCCAAGGCGGACGAGAAGGAAGAAGATGAAGAAGCCGAAGCAGCAGGCCGAGCGAGTCGTGGCGGCAGCGTTAAGGAAGCGATTGTGAGCGAGCAAAGAGAATGCGGACGCCTCGGCGGCGGACAGCCGCCGCCGAACCGCCGGTTCGATTGAAATGCCGACGTGTCGGCTGCGATACGAGCCACGCGGCCGGTACCGTACCCGTGAGTTTGCGATCGAAAGCGCTGTCGGCCGGGAGTGTGTGTGTCTGTGTGTGTTACACGGCCGCCTAGGCGGACGAGAAAGAAGAAGCAGGCCGAGCGAGTCGTGGCGGCGGCAGCAGCAGCGGCGGAAGTAGCAGCGAGAAGGAAGCAATTGGGAGCGAGCAAAGAGAATGCGTACGCCTCGGCGGCGGACTGCCGCCGCCGAACCGCCGCGGCTCGATGGAAAGGCCGATGTGTCGGCTGCGCTACGAACCACGCGGCCGCTAGCGTACCCGTTTCGGGGTCCGAGTTCCCGAGTTCGCGAGTTTGCGGCTCGGGGTGCGGTGGGATAGTCACCCTCTAGGTGACCCTCATACCCCCAGGGGGTCCAGACTACTATGTAGGGTAGTCGTCGATCGGACGGTCGTACCCTATGACCCGCACCCCGAACCGCAGCCGATTGAAAGGCAGACGGTCGGCCGGCGGCCGGCCGGCCGGGCGCCGCCGCGTACCCGCAGAGCCGATCGAAAGAGGCCGAATTGAGAGCGACGCCTCGGCGGCGGACTGCCGCCGCCGAACCGCCGGCACCGCGATGGAAAGGCCGACGTGTCGGCTGCGATACGAGCCACGCGGCCGGTACCGTACCCGTGAGTTTGCGATCGAAAGCGCTGTCGGCCGGGAGTGTGTGCGGCCTAGCCGGCGGACTAGGCGGACGAGAAGGAAGCGATTGGGAGCGAGCAAAAAGAATGCGGACGCTTCGACGGCGGACTGCCGCCGGCGAGATGGAAAGGCCGACGTGTCGGCTGCGATACGGGCCGCCAAGGCCGCCAAGGCCGCCAAGGCGGACGAGAAGGAAGAAGATGAAGAAGCCGAAGCAGCAGGCCGAGCGAGTCGTGGCGGCAGCGTGAAGGAAGCGATTGTGAGCGAGCAAAGAGAATGCGGACGCCTCGGCGGCGGACGGCCGCAGCCGAACCGCCGGTGCGATGGAAAGGCCTACGTATCGGCTGCCTTACGAGCCACGCGGCCGGTAGCGTACCCGTAAGATGGCGATCGAAAGCGCTGTCGACCGGGAGTGTGTGTGTGTCTGTGTGTGTGTGTTACACGGCGGCCAAGGCGGCCAAGGCGGCCAAGGCGGACGAGAAAGAAGAAGAAGAGGAAGAAGCAGCAGCAAGCAGCAGCAAGCGGCAGCAAGCGGCAGCGAGAGGGAAGCGACTGGCAGCGAGTAAAGAGAATGCGGACGCCTCGGCGGCGGACGGCCGCCGGCTAGATGGAAAAGGCCGACGTGTCGGCGCTGCGATACGAGCCACGCGGCCGCTAGCGTACCCGTTTGGGGGTCCGAGTTCCCGAGTTCGCGAGTTTGCGGCTCGGGGTGCGGTGGGATAGTCACCCTCTAGGTGACCCTCATACCCCAAGGGGGTCCAGACTACTATGTAGGGTAGTCGTCGATCGGACGGTCGTACCCTATGACCCGCACCCCGAACCGCAGCCGATTGAAAGGCAGACGGTCGGCCGGCGGCCGGCCGGCCGGGCGCCGCCGCGTACCCGCAGAGCCGATCGAAAGAGGCCGAATTGAGAGCGACGCCTCGGCGGCGGACTGCCGCCGCCGAACCGCCGGCACCGCGATGGAAAGGCCGACGTGTCGGCTGCGATACGAGCCACGCGGCCGGTACCGTACCCGTGAGTTTGCGATCGAAAGCGCTGTCGGCCGGGAGTGTGTGCGGCCTAGCCGGCGGACTAGGCGGACGAGAAGGAAGCGATTGGGAGCGAGCAAAAAGAATGCGGACGCTTCGACGGCGGACTGCCGCCGGCGAGATGGAAAGGCCGACGTGTCGGCTGCGATACGGGCCGCCAAGGCCGCCAAGGCGGACGAGAAGGAAGAAGATGAAGAAGCCGAAGCAGCAGGCCGAGCGAGTCGTGGCGGCAGCGTGAAGGAAGCGATTGTGAGCGAGCAAAGAGAATGCGGACGCCTCGGCGGCGGACGGCCGCAGCCGAACCGCCGGTGCGATGGAAAGGCCTACGTATCGGCTGCCTTACGAGCCACGCGGCCGGTAGCGTACCCGTAAGATGGCGATCGAAAGCGCTGTCGACCGGGAGTGTGTGTGTCTGTGTGTGTGTGTTACACGGCGGCCAAGGCGGACGAGAAAGAAGAAGAAGAGGAAGAAGCAGCAGCAAGCGGCAGCGAGAGGGAAGCGACTGGCAGCGAGTAAAGAGAATGCGGACGCCTCGGCGGCGGACGGCCGCCGGCTAGATGGAAAAGGCCGACGTGTCGGCGCTGCGATACGAGCCACGCGGCCGCTAGCGTACCCGTTTGGGGGTCCGAGTTCCCGAGTTCGCGAGTTTGCGGCTCGGGGTGCGGTGGGATAGTCACCCTCTAGGTGACCCTCATACCCCAAGGGGGTCCAGACTACTATGTAGGGTAGTCGTCGATCGGACGGTCGTACCCTATGACCCGCACCCCGAACCGCAGCCGATTGAAAGGCAGACGGTCGGCCGGCGGCCGGCCGGCCGGGCGCCGCCGCGTACCCGCAGAGCCGATCGAAAGAGGCCGAATTGAGAGCGACGCCTCGGCGGCGGACTGCCGCCGCCGAACCGCCGGCACCGCGATGGAAAGGCCGACGTGTCGGCTGCGATACGAGCCACGCGGCCGGTACCGTACCCGTGAGTTTGCGATCGAAAGCGCTGTCGGCCGGGAGTGTGTGCGGCCTAGCCGGCGGACTAGGCGGACGAGAAGGAAGCGATTGGGAGCGAGCAAAAAGAATGCGGACGCTTCGACGGCGGACTGCCGCCGGCGAGATGGAAAGGCCGACGTGTCGGCTGCGATACGGGCCGCCAAGGCCGCCAAGGCGGACGAGAAGGAAGAAGATGAAGAAGCCGAAGCAGCAGGCCGAGCGAGTCGTGGCGGCAGCGTGAAGGAAGCGATTGTGAGCGAGCAAAGAGAATGCGGACGCCTCGGCGGCGGACGGCCGCAGCCGAACCGCCGGTGCGATGGAAAGGCCTACGTATCGGCTGCCTTACGAGCCACGCGGCCGGTAGCGTACCCGTAAGATGGCGATCGAAAGCGCTGTCGACCGGGAGTGTGTGTGTCTGTGTGTGTGTGTTACACGGCGGCCAAGGCGGACGAGAAAGAAGAAGAAGAGGAAGAAGCAGCAGCAAGCGGCAGCGAGAGGGAAGCGACTGGCAGCGAGTAAAGCGAATGCGGACGCCTCGGCGGCGGACGGCCGCCGGCTAGATGGAAAAGGCCGACGTGTCGGCGCTGCGATACGAGCCACGCGGCCGCTAGCGTACCCGTTTGGGGGTCCGAGTTCCCGAGTTCGCGAGTTTGCGGCTCGGGGTGCGGTGGGATAGTCACCCTCTAGGTGACCCTCATACCCCAAGGGGGTCCAGACTACTATGTAGGGTAGTCGTCGATCGGACGGTCGTACCCTATGACCCGCACCCCGAACCGCAGCCGATTGAAAGGCAGACGGTCGGCCGGCGGCCGGCCGGCCGGGCGCCGCCGCGTACCCGCAGAGCCGATCGAAAGAGGCCGAATTGAGAGCGACGCCTCGGCGGCGGACTGCCGCCGCCGAACCGCCGGCACCGCGATGGAAAGGCCGACGTGTCGGCTGCGATACGAGCCACGCGGCCGGTACCGTACCCGTGAGTTTGCGATCGAAAGCGCTGTCGGCCGGGAGTGTGTGCGGCCTAGCCGGCGGACTAGGCGGACGAGAAGGAAGCGATTGGGAGCGAGCAAAAAGAATGCGGACGCTTCGGCGGCGGACTGCCGCCGGTGAGATGGAAAGGCCGACGTGTCGGCTGCGATACGGGCCGCCAAGGCGGACGAGAAGGAAGAAGATGAAGAAGCCGAAGCAGCAGGCCGAGCGAGTCGTGGCGGCAGCGTTAAGGAAGCGATTGTGAGCGAGCAAAGAGAATGCGGACGCCTCGGCGGCGGACAGCCGCCGCCGAACCGCCGGTTCGATTGAAATGCCGACGTGTCGGCTGCGATACGAGCCACGCGGCCGGTACCGTACCCGTGAGTTTGCGATCGAAAGCGCTGTCGGCCGGGAGTGTGTGTGTCTGTGTGTGTTACACGGCCGCCTAGGCGGCCGAGAAAGAAGAAGCAGGCCGAGCGAGTCGTGGCGGCGGCAGCAGCGGCGGAAGTAGCAGCGAGAAGGAAGCAATTGGGAGCGAGCAAAGAGAATGCGTACGCCTCGGCGGCGGACTGCCGCCGCCGAACCGCCGCGGCTCGATGGAAAGGCCGATGTGTCGGCTGCGATACGAACCACGCGGCCGCTAGCGTACCCGTTTCGGGGTCCGAGTTCCCGAGTTCGCGAGTTTGCGGCTCGGGGTGCGGTGGGATAGTCACCCTCTAGGTGACCCTCATACCCTCAGGGGGTCCAGACTACTATGTAGGGTAGTCGTCGATCGGACGGTCGTACCCTATGACCCGCACCCCGAACCGCAGCCGATTGAAAGGCAGACGGTCGGCCGGCGGCCGGCCGGCCGGGCGCCGCCGCGTACCCGCAGAGCCGATCGAAAGAGGCCGAATTGAGAGCGACGCCTCGGCGGCGGACTGCCGCCGCCGAACCGCCGGCACCGCGATGGAAAGGCCGACGTGTCGGCTGCGATACGAGCCACGCGGCCGGTACCGTACCCGTGAGTTTGCGATCGAAAGCGCTGTCGGCCGGGAGTGTGTGCGGCCTAGCCGGCGGACTAGGCGGACGAGAAGGAAGCGATTGGGAGCGAGCAAAAAGAATGCGGACGCTTCGACGGCGGACTGCCGCCGGCGAGATGGAAAGGCCGACGTGTCGGCTGCGATACGGGCCGCCAAGGCCGCCAAGGCGGACGAGAAGGAAGAAGATGAAGAAGCCGAAGCAGCAGGCCGAGCGAGTCGTGGCGGCAGCGTGAAGGAAGCGATTGTGAGCGAGCAAAGAGAATGCGGACGCCTCGGCGGCGGACGGCCGCAGCCGAACCGCCGGTGCGATGGAAAGGCCTACGTATCGGCTGCCTTACGAGCCACGCAGCCGGTAGCGTACCCGTAAGATGGCGATCGAAAGCGCTGTCGACCGGGAGTGTGTGTGTCTGTGTGTGTGTGTTACACGGCGGCCAAGGCGGACGAGAAAGAAGAAGAAGAGGAAGAAGCAGCAGCAAGCGGCAGCAAGCGGCAGCGAGAGGGAAGCGACTGGCAGCGAGTAAAGAGAATGCGGACGCCTCGGCGGCGGACGGCCGCCGGCTAGATGGAAAAGGCCGACGTGTCGGCGCTGCGATACGAGCCACGCGGCCGCTAGCGTACCCGTTTGGGGGTCCGAGTTCCCGAGTTCGCGAGTTTGCGGCTCGGGGTGCGGTGGGATAGTCACCCTCTAGGTGACCCTCATACGCCAAGGGGGTCCAGACTACTATGTAGGGTAGTCGTCGATCGGACGGTCGTACCCTATGACCCGCACCCCGAACCGCAGCCGATTGAAAGGCAGACGGTCGGCCGGCGGCCGGGCGCCGCCGCGTACCCGCAGAGCCGATCGAAAGAGGCCGAATTGAGAGCGACGCCTCGGCGGCGGACTGCCGCCGCCGAACCGCCGGCACCGCGATGGAAAGGCCGACGTGTCGGCTGCGATACGAGCCACGCGGCCGCTACCGTACCCGTGAGTTTGCGATCGAAAGCGCTGTCGGCCGGGAGTGTGTGCGGCCTAGCCGGCGGACTAGGCGGACGAGAAGGAAGCGATTGGGAGCGAGCAAAAAGAATGCGGACGCTTCGGCGGCGGACTGCCGCCGGTGAGATGGAAAGGCCGACGTGTCGGCTGCGATACGGGCCGCCAAGGCGGACGAGAAGGAAGAAGATGAAGAAGCCGAAGCAGCAGGCCGAGCGAGTCGTGGCGGCAGCGTTAAGGAAGCGATTGTGAGCGAGCAAAGAGAATGCGGACGCCTCGGCGGCGGACAGCCGCCGCCGAACCGCCGGTTCGATTGAAATGCCGACGTGTCGGCTGCGATACGAGCCACGCGGCCGGTACCGTACCCGTGAGTTTGCGATCGAAAGCGCTGTCGGCCGGGAGTGTGTGTGTCTGTGTGTGTTACACGGCCGCCTAGGCGGACGAGAAAGAAGAAGCAGGCCGAGCGAGTCGTGGCGGCGGCAGCAGCGGCGGAAGTAGCAGCGAGAAGGAAGCAATTGGGAGCGAGCAAAGAGAATGCGTACGCCTCGGCGGCGGACTGCCGCCGCCGAACCGCCGCGGCTCGATGGAAAGGCCGATGTGTCGGCTGCGATACGAACCACGCGGCCGCTAGCGTACCCGTTTCGGGGTCCGAGTTCCCGAGTTCGCGAGTTTGCGGCTCGGGGTGCGGTGGGATAGTCACCCTCTAGGTGACCCTCATACCCCCAGGGGGTCCAGACTACTATGTAGGGTAGTCGTTGATCGGATGGGTTCGCCGACTGGAAGGAATGTTTTAGCCTCTCATTAATTCCGACGGTCGGACCCGCCTAACCCGCCGCACGATTGCTTTTACACGGCCGGCGTGTCCTCGATTCTTCCGCCGACCACCTCCTCGCCTAGTAGTGAGCTACCTCGCCTTCGCTGACGACGTCGTTCCGCGCCCCGCGCCGCGTCAGATTAGCTCGCTCGCCTCGCCGACAGCCGCCTGCCCGCCTGTTCGTGCTGTCACCATCGACCGATCGGTATCCTCCTCTTCCTCGCCTACGCCAAGCACTCCGACCGGAAGGGATATCCTCGCCTCTCCTTTCTACTGACGGTCGGACCCGCTTAACCCGCCGCTCGATTGATTCTACACGGCCGGCGCGTCCACGATTCTTCCGCCGACCACCCGCCCGCCGCCTCGTAACGAGCCCCTCGCCCTCGCTGACGCCGTCGTTCCGCGCCCCGCGCCGCGTCAGATTCGCTCGTTCGCCCGCCGACAGCCGCCTGCCCGCCTGTTCGTGCTGTCACCATCGACCGATCGGTATCCTCCTCCTCCTCTTCCTCGCCTACGCCAAGCACTCCGACCGGAAGGGATATCCTCGCCTCTCCTTTCTGCTGACGGTCGGACCCGCTTAACCCGCCGCTCGATTGATTCTACACGGCCGGCGCGTCCACGATTCTTCCGCCGACCACCCGCCCGCCGCCTCGTAACGAGCCCCTCGCCCTCGCTGACGCCGTCGTTCCGCGCCGCGCCGCGTCAGATTCGCTCGTTCGCCCGCCGACAGCCGCCTGCCCGCCTGTTCGTGCTGTCACCATCGACCGATCGGTATCCTCCTCCTCCTCTTCCTCGCCTACGCCAAGCACTCCGACCGGAAGGGATATCCTCGCCTCTCCTTTCTGCTGACGGTCGGACCCGCTTAACCCGCCGCTCGATTGATTCTACACGGCCGGCGCGTCCACGATTCTTCCGCCGACCACCCGCCCGCCGCCTCGTAACGAGCCCCTCGCCCTCGCTGACGCCGTCGTTCCGCGCCCCGCGCCGCGTCAGATTCGCTCGCTCGCTCGTTCGCCCGCCGACAGCCGCCTGCCCGCCTGTTCGTGCTGTCACCATCGACCGATCGGTATCCTCCTCCTCCTCTTCCTCGCCTACGCCAAGCACTCCGACCGGAAGGGATGTCCTCGCCTCTCCTTTCTGCTGACGGTCGGACCCGCTTAACCCGCCGCTCGATTGATTCTACACGGCCGGCGCGTCCACGATTCTTCCGCCGACCACTCGCCCGCCGCCTCGTAACGAGCCCCTCGCCCTCGCTGACGCCGTCGTTCCGCGCCCCGCGCCGCGTCAGATTCGCTCGTTCGCCCGCCGACAGCCGCCTGCCCGCCTGTTCGTGCTGTCACCATCGACCGATCGGTATCTTCCTCCTCCTCTTCCTCGCCTACGCCAAGCACTCCGACCGGAAGGGATATCCTCGCCTCTCCTTTCTGCTGACGGTCGGACCCGCTTAACCCGCCGCTCGATTGATTCTACACGGCCGGCGCGTCCACGATTCTTCCGCCGACCACCCGCCCGCCGCCTCGTAACGAGCCCCTCGCCCTCGCTGACGCCGTCGTTCCGCGCCCCGCGCCGCGTCAGATTCGCTCGCTCGTTCGCCCGCCGACAGCCGCCTGCCCGCCTGTTCGTGCTGTCACCATCGACCGATCGGTATCCTCCTCCTCCTCTTCCACGCCTACGCCAAGCACTCCGACCGGAAGGGATGTCCTCGCCTCTCCTTTCTGCTGACGGTCGGACCCGCTTAACCCGCCGCTCGATTGATTCTACACGGCCGGCGCGTCCACGATTCTTCCGCCGACCACCCGCCCGCCGCCTCGTAACGAGCCCCTCGCCCTCGACTGACGCCGTCGTTCCGCGCCCCGCGCCGCGTCAGATTCGCTCGTTCGCCCGCCGACAGCCGCCTGCCCGCCTGTTCGTGCTGTCACCATCGACCGATCGGTATCCTCCTCCTCCTCCTCTTCCTCGCCTACGCCAAGCACTCCGACCGGAAGGGATGTCCTCGCCTCTCCTTTCTGCTGACGGTCGGACCCGCTTAACCCGCCGCTCGATTGATTCTACACGGCCGGCGCGTCCACGATTCTTCCGCCGAACCTCAATATCTCTCTCGCCATCCAGCCGGTTTCGTAAGCCGCGGCCGGGCCCCCTCGCAATCGTCGGCCCTCTAACAGTGCAGCCTCAGCCGAGCAACGAGCAACGAGCAAGTAGAAGCGGCGGCGGCGTCATCAGCGGTGAACGAAGCCCGCAAATCGTTTCCGCTGTCGTTATGCTTCCTTCTCGTTCTCTCTCTGGCAGCTGCCGACCGCGCAGTTTTCACCCAGCCTGCGTCCGCCCGAATACAGTGCGCTAGGCCGACGGTGCTGCACGCTTTGCGGCTCCACGAACATCAATATCTCTCTCGTCTTCCTTCCTGGCGTCGGCCGGCCAACATCGCCGTCGTCGTCGTCGCCTCCTCCTCGCCTCCTCCTCGCCTTTCCGGCGCCATCCAGCCGGTTTCGTAAGCCGCGGCCGGGCCCCCTCGCAATCGTCGGCCCTCTAACAGTGCAGCCTCAGCCGAGCAACGAGCAAGTAGAAGCGGCGGCGGCGTCATCAGCGGTGAACGAAGCCCGCAAATCGTTTCCGCTGTCGTTATGCTTCCTTCTCGTTCTCTCTCTGGCAGCTGCCGACCGCGCAGTTTTCACCCAGCCTGCGTCCGCCCGAATACAGTGGGCTAGGCCGACGGTGCTGCACGCTTTGCGGCTCCACGAACATCAATATCTCTCTCGTCTTCCTTCCTGGCGTCGGCCGGCCAACATCGCCGTCGTCGTCGTCGTCGTCGCCTCCTCCTCGCCTTTCCGGCGCCATCCAGCCGGTTTCGTAAGCCGCGGCCGGGCCCCCTCGCAATCGTCGGCCCTCTAACAGTGCAGCCTCAGCCGAGCAACGAGCAACAAGCAACGAGCAAGTAGCAGCGGTGAACGAGGCCTGCAAATCGTTTCCGCTGTCGTTGTGCTTCCTTCTCGTTCTCTCTCTGGCAGCTGCCGACCGCGCAGTTTTCACCCAGCCTGCGTCCGCCCGAATACAGTGCGCTAGGCCGACGGTGCTGCACGCTTTGCGGCTCCACGAACATCAATATCTCTCTCGTCTTCCTTCCTGGCGTCGGCCGGCCAACATCGCCGTCGTCGCCGTCGTCGCCTCCTCCTCGCCTTTCCGGCGCCATCCAGCCGGTTTCGTAAGCCGCGGCCGGGCCCCCTCGCAATCGTCGGCCCTCTAACAGTGCAGCCTCAGCCGAGCAACGAGCAACGAGCAAGTAGAAGCGGCGTCATCAGCGGTGAACGAAGCCCGCAAATCGTTTCCGCTGTCGTTATGCTTCCTTCTCGTTCTCTCTCTGGCAGCTGCCGACCGCGCAGTTTTCACCCAGCCTGCGTCCGCCCGAATACAGTGCGCTAGGCCGACGGTGCTGCACGCTTTGCGGCTCCACGAACATCAATATCTCTCTCGTCTTCCTTCCTGGCGTCGGCCGGCCAACATCGCCGTCGTCGCCGTCGCCTCCTCCTCGCCTTTCCGGCGCCATCCAGCCGGTTTCGTAAGCCGCGGCCGGGCCCCCTCGCAATCGTCGGCCCTCTAACAGTGCAGCCTCAGCCGAGCAACGAGCAACGAGCAAGTAGAAGCGGCGTCATCAGCGGTGAACGAAGCCCGCAAATCGTTTCCGCTGTCGTTATGCTTCCTTCTCGTTCTCTCTCTGGCAGCTGCCGACCGCGCAGTTTTCACCCAGCCTGCGTCCGCCCGAATACAGTGCGCTAGGCCGACGGTGCTGCACGCTTTGCGGCTCCACGAACATCAATATCTCTCTCGTCTTCCTTCCTGGCGTCGGCCGGCCAACATCGCCGTCGTCGCCGTCGCCTCCTCCTCGCCTTTCCGGCGCCATCCAGCCGGTTTCGTAAGCCGCGGCCGGGCCCCCTCGCAATCGTCGGCCCTCTAACAGTGCGGCCTCAGCCGAGCAACGAGCAACGAGCAAGTAGAAGCGGCGGCGTCATCAGCGGTGAACGAAGCCCGCAAATCGTTTCCGCTGTCGTTATGCTTCCTTCTCGTTCTCTCTCTGGCAGCTGCCGACCGCGCAGTTTTCACCCAGCCTGCGTCCGCCCGAATACAGTGCGCTAGGCCGACGGTGCTGCACGCTTTGCGGCTCCACGAACATCAATATCTCTCTCGTCTTCCTTCCTGGCGTCGGCCGGCCAACATCGCCGTCGTCGTCGTCGTCGCCTCCTCCTCGCCTTTCCGGCGCCATCCAGCCGGTTTCGTAAGCCGCGGCCGGGCCTCCTCGCAATCGTCGGCCCTCTAACAGTGCAGCCTCAGCCGAGCAACGAGCAAGTAGAAGCGGCGGCGTCATCAGCGGTGAACGAAGCCCGCAAATCGTTTCCGCTGTCGTTATGCTTCCTTCTCGTTCTCTCTCTGGCAGCTGCCGACCGCGCAGTTTTCACCCAGCCTGCGTCCGCCCGAATACAGTGCGCCGCGTCAGATTCGCTCGCTCGCTCGCTCGCTCGCTCGCTCGCTCGCCCCGCCGACAGCCGCCTGCCCGCCTGTTCGTGCTGTCACCATCGACCGATCGGTATCCTCCTCCTCCTCGCCGACCCGCGGCCTCGTCGACGTCGTCTTCGAGGACCCGGTCAGGTTACGCCGCTGACCTCGTGTCGCGTCGCCGCCGGCGCGGCGGACGGGCTAGTTGTCGCTTCCCGATCCGCCACAGGCGACGCGACGTCACCGAAAGAGAGCGGTGCTGTGTGTTCGTCCCGCTAGACCGGGACGGATCAACAACCGTGGCTACAACTCCGGGTTTCGCGGCGGTGGTGCCCCCCCCCGCAATCTCCTCGCGCTCGCCCATCCCGGCATCGTCGTTGCTTTGGCTCGTTCGGCGGCTGCCGACAACGCCGTTTTCGTCATCGCACACACGCTTCTCGTTGACCGCAGCCCGTGCTGTCGCAATCGTTTCGGCTCGCTCGCTTCCCCGCTCGTCGTCCTTCTCGCGTGGCGGCGGCGGCGGCGGCGGCAGCAGCAGCCAGAAACCGCCTCGCTTCTTCAACCCGCACCGGCGCCCGTCCTACCGCAGCGGCCCGGTGTGCGGCAGTCGGATCGCAAACCGTTTCTACTCGGCGAACTCTTTTTCTTCCGTCTGGCGCGCTTTTCCGCTGCTACAGCAGAGCGGCGGATTAGGACGCGTAACGTACGTACGAACGAACGGCTACCGCAGCAGCAGCAGCGGCGGCCGCGATTTTTCAGGCTTCTCCTCCTCCTCCTCCTCCTCTTCGCTTTCGTTTGCTCTCCGCGCGGCGGCGGCGGCGATGGCAGCAGCGGGACTTCCGCCTCGACATCCGCCTCGACTTCCGCTCTCAGCCGACCGACGCGACGGTGACGCTACTACAGCGACGACGACGACGACGACGACGACGATACCTGGTTGATCCTGCCAGTAGTCATATGCTTGTCTCAAAGCTTAAGCCATGCAAGTGTAAGTTCATGCCGTAAACGAATGGTGAAACCGCGAATGGCTCAGGAACCGGACCTAATCCTCGGGACCGTATTCCTCACCGCGAGGAGAGTGGATAACTGTGGCAATTCTAGAGCTAATACATGCAACCGAAGCCGCGATCGCAGGTCGCACCCGGGCGTCGGGCCGAAAAACGGCTTCCGGCAGCAGCAGCGGTCTTCGTCGCCGCAGCGCCTCCGCGTGCTCGGCGTCGTCCCAGCCGCTGCCGGTCGTCGCCGGCGCCCGCTCGGCCGGGTTGGTTCCGGGACTGCTCGCCAGTTCC
>NW_028315398.1:35000-40000 GCF_046866305.1 Octopus bimaculoides
CAGTGCAGCCTCAGCCTCAGCCGAGCAACGAGCAAGTAGAAGCGGCGGCGTCATCAGCGGTGAACGAAGCCCGCAAGTCGTTATGCTTCCTTCTCGTTCTCTCTCTGGCAGCTGCCGACCGCGCAGTTTTCACCCAGCCTGCGTCCGCCCGAATACAGTGCGCTAGGCCGACGGTGCTGCACGCTTTGCGGCTCCACGAACATCAATATCTCTCTCGTCTTCCTTCCTGGCGTCGGCCGGCCAACATCGCCGTCGTCGCCGTCGTCGCCTCCTCCTCGCCTTTCCGGCGCCATCCAGCCGGTTTCGTAAGCCGCGGCCGGGCCCCCTCGCAATCGTCGGCCCTCTAACAGTGCAGCCTCAGCCTCAGCCGAGCAACGAGCAAGTAGAAGCGGCGGCGTCATCAGCGGTGAACGAAGCCCGCAAATCGTTTCCGCTGTCGTTATGCTTCCTTCTCGTTCTCTCTCTGGCAGCTGCCGACCGCGCAGTTTTCAACCAGCCTGCGTCCGCCCGAATACAGTGCGCTAGGCCGACGGTGCTGCACGCTTTGCGGCTCCACGAACATCAATATCTCTCTCGTCTTCCTTCCTGGCGTCGGCCGGCCAACATCGCCGTTGTCGTCGTCGTCGCCTCCTCCTCGCCTTTCCGGCGCCATCCAGCCGGTTTCGTAAGCCGCGGCCGGGCCCCCTCGCAATCGTCGGCCCTCTAACAGTGCAGCCTCAGCCTCAGCCGAGCAACGAGCAACAAGCAACGAGCAAGTAGCAGCGGTGAACGAGGACTGCAAATCGTTTCCGCTGTCGTTGTGCTTCCTTCTCGTTCTCTCTCTGGCAGCTGCCGACCGCGCAGTTTTCACCCAGCCTGCGTCCGCCCGAATACAGTGCGCTAGGCCGACGGTGCTGCACGCTTTGCGGCTCCACGAACATCAATATCTCTCTCGTCTTCCTTCCTGGCGTCGGCCGGCCAACATCGCCGTCGTCGCCGTCGCCTCCTCCTCGCCTTTCCGGCGCCATCCAGCCGGTTTCGTAAGCCGCGGCCGGGCCCCCTCGCAATCGTCGGCCCTCTAACAGTGCAGCCTCAGCCTCAGCCGAGCAACGAGCAAGTAGAAGCGGCGGCGTCATCAGCGGTGAACGAAGCCCGCAAGTCGTTATGCTTCCTTCTCGTTCTCTCTCTGGCAGCTGCCGACCGCGCAGTTTTCACCCAGCCTGCGTCCGCCCGAATACAGTGCGCTAGGCCGACGGTGCTGCACGCTTTGCGGCTCCACGAACATCAATATCTCTCTCGTCTTCCTTCCTGGCGTCGGCCGGCCAACATCGCCGTCGTCGTCGCCTCCTCCTCGCCTTTCCGGCGCCATCCAGCCGGTTTCGTAAGCCGCGGCCGGGCCCCCTCGCAATCGTCGGCCCTCTAACAGTGCAGCCTCAGCCTCAGCCGAGCAACGAGCAAGTAGAAGCGGCGGCGTCATCAGCGGTGAACGAAGCCCGCAAGTCGTTATGCTTCCTTCTCGTTCTCTCTCTGGCAGCTGCCGACCGCGCAGTTTTCACCCAGCCTGCGTCCGCCCGAATACAGTGCGCTAGGCCGACGGTGCTGCACGCTTTGCGGCTCCACGAACATCAATATCTCTCTCGTCTTCCTTCCTGGCGTCGGCCGGCCAACATCGCCGTCGTCGTCGCCTCCTCCTCGCCTTTCCGGCGCCATCCAGCCGGTTTCGTAAGCCGCGGCCGGGCCCCCTCGCAATCGTCGGCCCTCTAACAGTGCAGCCTCAGCCTCAGCCGAGCAACGAGCAAGTAGAAGCGGCGGCGTCATCAGCGGTGAACGAAGCCCGCAAGTCGTTATGCTTCCTTCTCGTTCTCTCTCTGGCAGCTGCCGACCGCGCAGTTTTCACCCAGCCTGCGTCCGCCCGAATACAGTGCGCTAGGCCGACGGTGCTGCACGCTTTGCGGCTCCACGAACATCAATATCTCTCTCGTCTTCCTTCCTGGCGTCGGCCGGCCAACATCGCCGTCGTCGTCGTCGTCGCCTCCTCCTCGCCTTTCCGGCGCCATCCAGCCGGTTTCGTAAGCCGCGGCCGGGCCCCCTCGCAATCGTCGGCCCTCTAACAGTGCAGCCTCAGCCTCAGCCGAGCAACGAGCAAGTAGAAGCGGCGGCGTCATCAGCGGTGAACGAAGCCCGCAAGTCGTTATGCTTCCTTCTCGTTCTCTCTCTGGCAGCTGCCGACCGCGCAGTTTTCACCCAGCCTGCGTCCGCCCGAATACAGTGCGCTAGGCCGACGGTGCTGCACGCTTTGCGGCTCCACGAACATCAATATCTCTCTCGTCTTCCTTCCTTTCCTCGCCTCTGCGTCGGCCAGCATCAGCAGTGCTGGTAGGCGTAGTAGTAGTAGTAGCAAATACCGAAACCCTGGACGGGGGATCACTCGGCTCGTCCGTCGATGAAGAGCGCGGCTATCCGCGTGAACTGATGCGAATTGCAGGACTCAGTGAACATCGACACCTCGAACGCACATTGCGGCCCCGGGATCCCATCGTCCCGGGGCCCCGTCCGGTCGAGAGGCGGTCACGACACGAAAAAGCCGTCCGCCGTTGCAGCAGCAGCAGCGGCGGGGAGTCGGGAGTCGCAGGAAAGGGCGCGCGCCGTGGAAGCGGGCGGGCAGCGTGAACAGCTCGCCTTTCGTTCTCGCTACTGCTTCTGCTTCCGGCACGACTAGCGAGCGCGCGCCGCTCGATCCTCCGTCTCCCGCAATGCCAGACCGTCATCGCTGCGACACCTGCCACGGAGCGGCCGACATGTGCAGTAGCAGCAGGGAACGCACCGTCCGCCGTTCGTGCGCACTCTTCTGCCTGCCGCCCTCGCCGTCGTTGCCTCCTCGTATTACTCCGTGGCTGCCGCCGCCGCCGCCGCCGCCGCCGCAGCCGTCTGCATCTTCGGTCGGTGTTCGCTCTGTGGATCTCGTTTGCGAGCGTTCGTGCAGGCCATCGAAGACGACGACGACGACGACGACGACGACGAATCGAATGCGGTTTGCCGCAGCGACGACTTTTTATTTTTTTCTAAGCTGCCCTCGACTCGGACGAGACTACCCGCCGAACTTAAGCATATCGCTAAGCGGAGGAAAAGAAACCAACCGGGATTCCCTAAGTAACGGCGAGTGAACCGGGAGAAGCCCAACGCCGAATCTCGTCGGCCGCGCCGGTCGTCGAGAGCTGTGGCGCAAGGGTCGTACACGGTCGATCGTTTCGCCCGGCTAGGTTCGGAGTCCCCTCGATCGGGGCTGCCCAGAGCGGGTGCCAGGCCCATTCGGAGCCGGCGGCGATCGGCGGTGTTTCTTTTCGGCCCGAGAGTCGGGTTGCTTGGGAACGCAGCCCAAAGCGGGTGGTAAGCTCCATCCAAGGCTAAATACGGGGACGAGTCCGATAGCCGACAAGTACCGCGAGGGAAAGTTGAAAAGAACTTTGGAGAGAGAGTTCAAGAGACCGTGAAACCGCCCAGGGGTAAACGGGTAGGACCGCTCACCGCGATCGCGAGGGGACTCAGTCCGCTGCCACTTTCACCCCCGCCTCCTAAGGCGCCGTCGTCGCCGACGAACGCGTCGGTGGCGGCCGCTCGTTTCCGCGGGCGGTCGTCTGCCGCCTCGTCGGCGCTCGATTTCCGTGGCGCCGGCATCGGACGCACTTCCCCTCCGATCCGTCGTCGCGACCCGTTCCCGTCGGGCCGGTAGGCGCGCGGCGTCCGCAGGTCGCAGACGAGCGCCTCGGCGTCCGGAACCCGTTCACGCGGGGACCGACCGGCGTCGGGATCCACGCGCTTCTCTCGACCGGGCCCGTCGCTCCACGAAAGCGCAGGCACGGCTAACCGACGGAGACGGGCTAACGCACCTCGCCCTCAGCACTCACGACGCAGCGAGTCGCGAAAGCGACGCGGCCGCCCGCCTGCTCCTTCTTCTTCTACTACTTCTTCTACTTGCTCCTCGTCTTTGCGCGTGGTGCTACAGCAGCAGGAGCGGTGGTTGTTGGAGGAGTCGGCGGGATCGCCCGAAAAGCCGCCCGCTGCTGCCGGTCAGCGACGAGCATCGGCAACCTACCCGACCCGTCTTGAAACACGGACCGAGGAGTCCCAGTCGACTGCGAGTCGTTGGAGCCTTTCACTTTGCGAACTCCGACGGCACAGCGAAAGCGAGAACGTGACACGTCGCCGCTCGGGGGAAGGGAGTTGGGCCGCTGTCGCAGCAGCCGCCGCAGTTGCTGCCGCCGTCGTCTAATCTCGTCGGTTGCTGCAGCATCAGCGGTGGTGGTGGCGGCGGCTCGCTTCTTTTTTTGTAACACGCGGCGTTTCGAAGCATCGTTCCCGGGTCGGGCCCGCGCGTTCGCGCTCGAAAGCGCGCGTTCACGCTCCGACTCAGGTGTAGCAGGCGGCCGGGGACCCGAAAGATGGCGATCCACGCCCGGTCGGGACGAAGCCAGAGGAAACTCTGGTGGAAGTCCGAAGCGCCTCTGACGTGCAAATCGATCGTCGGAACCGGGTGTAGGGGCGAAAGACCAATCGAGCCGTCTAGTAGCTGGTTCCCTCCGAAGTTTCCCTCAGGATAGCTGGCGCCAGCAGGAGAACGACACGCAATTCCGTCCGGTAAAGCGAACGACTGGAGGCCCCGGGGACGTTGACGGCCTCGATCTACTCTCGAACTCGGAACGGGCGAAACGGGCCGCGCTACTCCTCCTCTCCCGAACGGAGGCGGCCGTTTACGAATCGTTGGGAATAATGATAATTATTTTGCGCGTTTCTTGCGACGAATGCACGGTGCCAAGTGGGCCACTTTTGGTAAGCAGAACTGGTGATGTGGGATGAACCGAACGTCCGGCTAAGGTGCCCTACGCTTCGCCCATTAGATCCCCGAAAGGGTGTCGGTCGATATAGACAGCAGGACGGTGGCCACGGAAGTCGGAATCCGCTCAGGAGTGTGTAACAACTTACCTGCCGAATCGACCGGCCCCGAAAATGGATGGCGCTGGAGC
>NW_028315398.1:45000-60000 GCF_046866305.1 Octopus bimaculoides
CACGCGGCCGGTACCGTACCCGTGAGTTTGCGATCGAAAGCGCTGTCGGCCGGGAGTGTGTGCGGCCTAGCCGGCGGCGGACTAGGCGGACGAGAAGGAAGCGATTGGGAGCGAGCAAAAAGAATGCGGACGCTTCGGCGGCGGACTGCCGCAGGCGAGATGGAAAGGCCGACGTGTCGGCTGCGATACGGGCCGCCAAGGCGGACGAGAAGGAAGAAGGAAGAAGATGAAGAAGCCGAAGCAGCGAGTCGTGGCGGCAGCGAGAAGGAAGCGATTGTGAGCGAGCAAAGAGAATGCGGACGCCTCGGCGGCGGACGGCCGCAGCCGAACCGCCGGTGCGATGGAAAGGCCTACGTATCGGCTGCCTTACGAGCCAAGCGGCCGGTAGCGTACCCGTAAGTTGGCGATCGAAAGCGCTGTCGGCCGGGAGTGTGTGTGTGTGTCTGTGTGTGTGTTACACGGCGGCCAAGGCGGCCAAGGCGGACGAGAAAGAAGAAGAAGCAGAGGAGGAAGAAGCAGCAGCAAGCGGCAGCGAGAGGGAAGCGATTGGCAGCGAGTAAAGAGAATGCGGACGCCTCGGCGGCGGACGGCCGCAGCCGAACCGCCGGTGCGATGGAAAGGCCTACGTATCGGCTGCCTTACGAGCCACGCAGCCGGTAGCGTACCCGTGAGTTGGCGATCGAAAGCGCTGTCGGCCGAGAGTGTGTGTGTCTGTGTGTGTGTGTGTGTTACACGGCGGCCAAGGCGGACGAGAAAGAAGAAGAAGAAGCGGCAGCGAGAGGGAAGCGATTGGCAGCGAGTAAAGAGAATGCGGACGCCTCGGCGGCGGACGGCCGCCGCCGAACCGCCGGCTTGATGGAAAGGCCGACGTGTCGGCGCTGCGATACGAGCCACGCGGCCGCTACCGTACCCGTGACGGGGCCCGATTCCCGATTCGCGAGTTTGCGGGTCGGGGCCCGGCGGAATAGTCAGGCTCTAGGTGACCCTCATACCCCAAGGGGGTCCAGACTACTATGTAGGGTAGTCGTCGATCGGACGGTCGTACCCTATGACCCGCACCCCGAACCGCAGCCGATTGAAAGGCAGACGGTCGGCCGGCGGCCGGCCGGCCGGGCGCCGCCGCGTACCCGCAGAGCCGATCGAAAGAGGCCGAATTGAGAGCGACGCCTCGGCGGCGGACAGCCGCCGCCGAACCGCCGGCACCGCGATGGTAAGGCCGACGTGTCGGCTGCGATACGAGCCACGCGGCCGGTACCGTACCCGTGAGTTTGCGATCGAAAGCGCTGTCGGCCGGGAGTGTGTGCGGCCTAGCCGGCGGCGGACTAGGCGGACGAGAAGGAAGCGATTGGGAGCGAGCAAAAAGAATGCGGACGCTTCGGCGGCGGACTGCCGCAGGCGAGATGGAAAGGCCGACGTGTCGGCTGCGATACGGGCCGCCAAGGCGGACGAGAAGGAAGAAGGAAGAAGATGAAGAAGCCGAAGCAGCGAGTCGTGGCGGCAGCGAGAAGGAAGCGATTGTGAGCGAGCAAAGAGAATGCGGACGCCTCGGCGGCGGACGGCCGCAGCCGAACCGCCGGTGCGATGGAAAGGCCTACGTATCGGCTGCCTTACGAGCCACGCGGCCGGTAGCGTACCCGTAAGTTGGCGATCGAAAGCGCTGTCGGCCGGGAGTGTGTGTGTGTGTCTGTGTGTGTGTGTTACACGGCGGCCAAGGCGGCCAAGGCGGACGAGAAAGAAGAAGAAGCAGAGGAGGAAGAAGCAGCAGCAAGCGGCAGCGAGAGGGAAGCGATTGGCAGCGAGTAAAGAGAATGCGGACGCCTCGGCGGCGGACGGCCGCAGCCGAACCGCCGGTGCGATGGAAAGGCCTACGTATCGGCTGCCTTACGAGCCACGCAGCCGGTAGCGTACCCGTGAGTTGGCGATCGAAAGCGCTGTCGGCCGAGAGTGTGTGTGTCTGTGTGTGTGTGTGTGTTACACGGCGGCCAAGGCGGACGAGAAAGAAGAAGAAGAAGAAGCGGCAGCGAGAGGGAAGCGATTGGCAGCGAGTAAAGAGAATGCGGACGCCTCGGCGGCGGACGGCCGCCGGCTTGATGGAAAGGCCGACGTGTCGGCGCTGCGATACGAGCCACGCGGCCGCTACCGTACCCGTGACGGGGCCCGATTCCCGATTCGCGAGTTTGCGGGTCGGGGCCCGGCGGAATAGTCAGGCTCTAGGTGACCCTCATACCCCAAGGGGGTCCAGACTACTATGTAGGGTAGTCGTCGATCGGACGGTCGTACCCTATGACCCGCACCCCGAACCGCAGCCGATTGAAAGGCAGACGGTCGGCCGGCGGCCGGCCGGCCGGGCGCCGCCGCGTACCCGCAGAGCCGATCGAAAGAGGCCGAATTGAGAGCGACGCCTCGGCGGCGGACAGCCGCCGCCGAACCGCCGGCACCGCGATGGTAAGGCCGACGTGTCGGCTGCGATACGAGCCACGCGGCCGGTACCGTACCCGTGAGTTTGCGATCGAAAGCGCTGTCGGCCGGGAGTGTGTGCGGCCTAGCCGGCGGACTAGGCGGACTAGGCGGACGAGAAGGAAGCGATTGGGAGCGAGCAAAAAGAATGCGGACGCTTCGGCGGCGGACTGCCGCAGGCGAGATGGAAAGGCCGACGTGTCGGCTGCGATACGGGCCGCCAAGGCGGACGAGAAGGAAGAAGGAAGAAGATGAAGAAGCCGAAGCAGCAAGCAAGCGAGTCGTGGCGGCAGCGAGAAGGAAGCGATTGTGAGCGAGCAAAGAGAATGCGGACGCCTCGGCGGCGGACGGCCGCAGCCGAACCGCCGGTGCGATGGAAAGGCCTACGTATCGTCTGCCTTACGAGCCACGCGGCCGGTAGCGTACCCGTAAGTTGGCGATCGAAAGCGCTGTCGGCCGGGAGTGTGTGTGTGTGTCTGTGTGTGTGTGTTACACGGCGGCCAAGGCGGCCAAGGCGGACGAGGAAGAAGAAGAAGCAGAAGCAGAGGAGGAAGAAGCAGCAGCAAGCGGCAGCGAGAGGGAAGCGATTGGCAGCGAGTAAAGAGAATGCGGACGCCTCGGCGGCGGACGGCCGCAGCCGAACCGCCGGTGCGATGGAAAGGCCTACGTATCGGCTGCCTTACGAGCCACGCAGCCGGTAGCGTACCCGTGAGTTGGCGATCGAAAGCGCTGTCGGCCGAGAGTGTGTGTGTCTGTGTGTCTGTGTTACACGGCGGCCAAGGCGGACGAGAAAGAAGAAGAAGAAGCGGCAGCGAGAGGGAAGCGATTGGCAGCGAGTAAAGAGAATGCGGACGCCTCGGCGGCGGACGGCCGCCGCCGAACCGCCGGCTTGATGGAAAGGCCGACGTGTCGGCGCTGCGATACGAGCCACGCGGCCGCTACCGTACCCGTGACGGGGCCCGATTCCCGATTCGCGAGTTTGCGGGTCGGGGCCCGGCGGAATAGTCAGGCTCTAGGTGACCCTCATACCCCAAGGGGGTCCAGACTACTATGTAGGGTAGTCGTCGATCGGACGGTCGTACCCTATGACCCGCACCCCGAACCGCAGCCGATTGAAAGGCAGACGGTCGGCCGGCGGCCGGCCGGCCGGGCGCCGCCGCGTACCCGCAGAGCCGATCGAAAGAGGCCGAATTGAGAGCGACGCCTCGGCGGCGGACAGCCGCCGCCGAACCGCCGGCACCGCGATGGTAAGGCCGACGTGTCGGCTGCGATACGAGCCACGCGGCCGGTACCGTACCCGTGAGTTTGCGATCGAAAGCGCTGTCGGCCGGGAGTGTGTGCGGCCTAGCCGGCGGACTAGGCGGACTAGGCGGACGAGAAGGAAGCGATTGGGAGCGAGCAAAAAGAATGCGGACGCTTCGGCGGCGGACTGCCGCAGGCGAGATGGAAAGGCCGACGTGTCGGCTGCGATACGGGCCGCCAAGGCGGACGAGAAGGAAGAAGGAAGAAGATGAAGAAGCCGAAGCAGCAAGCAAGCGAGTCGTGGCGGCAGCGAGAAGGAAGCGATTGTGAGCGAGCAAAGAGAATGCGGACGCCTCGGCGGCGGACGGCCGCAGCCGAACCGCCGGTGCGATGGAAAGGCCTACGTATCGTCTGCCTTACGAGCCACGCGGCCGGTAGCGTACCCGTAAGTTGGCGATCGAAAGCGCTGTCGGCCGGGAGTGTGTGTGTGTGTCTGTGTGTGTGTGTTACACGGCGGCCAAGGCGGCCAAGGCGGACGAGGAAGAAGAAGAAGCAGAAGCAGAGGAGGAAGAAGCAGCAGCAAGCGGCAGCGAGAGGGAAGCGATTGGCAGCGAGTAAAGAGAATGCGGACGCCTCGGCGGCGGACGGCCGCAGCCGAACCGCCGGTGCGATGGAAAGGCCTACGTATCGGCTGCCTTACGAGCCACGCAGCCGGTAGCGTACCCGTGAGTTGGCGATCGAAAGCGCTGTCGGCCGAGAGTGTGTGTGTCTGTGTGTGTGTGTTACACGGCGGCCAAGGCGGACGAGAAAGAAGAAGAAGAAGCGGCAGCGAGAGGGAAGCGATTGGCAGCGAGTAAAGAGAATGCGGACGCCTCGGCGGCGGACGGCCGCCGCCGAACCGCCGGCTTGATGGAAAGGCCGACGTGTCGGCGCTGCGATACGAGCCACGCGGCCGCTACCGTACCCGTGACGGGGCCCGATTCCCGATTCGCGAGTTTGCGGGTCGGGGCCCGGCGGAATAGTCAGGCTCTAGGTGACCCTCATACCCCAAGGGGGTCCAGACTACTATGTAGGGTAGTCGTCGATCGGACGGTCGTACCCTATGACCCGCACCCCGAACCGCAGCCGATTGAAAGGCAGACGGTCGGCCGGCGGCCGGCCGGCCGGGCGCCGCCGCGTACCCGCAGAGCCGATCGAAAGAGGCCGAATTGAGAGCGACGCCTCGGCGGCGGACAGCCGCCGCCGAACCGCCGGCACCGCGATGGTAAGGCCGACGTGTCGGCTGCGATACGAGCCACGCGGCCGGTACCGTACCCGTGAGTTTGCGATCGAAAGCGCTGTCGGCCGGGAGTGTGTGCGGCCTAGCCGGCGGACTAGGCGGACTAGGCGGACGAGAAGGAAGCGATTGGGAGCGAGCAAAAAGAATGCGGACGCTTCGGCGGCGGACTGCCGCAGGCGAGATGGAAAGGCCGACGTGTCGGCTGCGATACGGGCCGCCAAGGCGGACGAGAAGGAAGAAGGAAGAAGATGAAGAAGCCGAAGCAGCAAGCAAGCGAGTCGTGGCGGCAGCGAGAAGGAAGCGATTGTGAGCGAGCAAAGAGAATGCGGACGCCTCGGCGGCGGACGGCCGCAGCCGAACCGCCGGTGCGATGGAAAGGCCTACGTATCGTCTGCCTTACGAGCCACGCGGCCGGTAGCGTACCCGTAAGTTGGCGATCGAAAGCGCTGTCGGCCGGGAGTGTGTGTGTGTGTCTGTGTGTGTGTGTTACACGGCGGCCAAGGCGGCCAAGGCGGACGAGGAAGAAGAAGAAGCAGAAGCAGAGGAGGAAGAAGCAGCAGCAAGCGGCAGCGAGAGGGAAGCGATTGGCAGCGAGTAAAGAGAATGCGGACGCCTCGGCGGCGGACGGCCGCCGGCTAGATGGAAAAGGCCGACGTGTCGGCGCTGCGCTGCGCTGCGATACGAGCCACGCGGCCGCTAGCGTACCCGTTTGGGGGTCCGAGTTCCCGAGTTCGCGAGTTTGCGGCTCGGGGTGCGGTGGGATAGTCACCCTCTAGGTGACCCTCATACCCCAAGGGGGTCCAGACTACTATGTAGGGTAGTCGTCGATCGGACGGTCGTACCCTATGACCCGCACCCCGAACCGCAGCCGATTGAAAGGCAGACGGTCGGCCGGCGGCCGGCCGGCCGGGCGCCACCGCGTACCCGCAGAGCCGATCGAAAGAGGCCGAATTGAGAGCGACGCCTCGGCGGCGGACTGCCGCCGCCGAACCGCCGGCACCGCGATGGAAAGGCCGACGTGTCGGCTGCGATACGAGCCACGCGGCCGGTACCGTACCCGTGAGTTTGCGATCGAAAGCGCTGTCGGCCGGGAGTGTGTGCGGCCTAGCCGGCGGACTAGGCGGACGAGAAGGAAGCGATTGGGAGCGAGCAAAAAGAATGCGGACGCTTCGACGGCGGACTGCCGCCGGCGAGATGGAAAGGCCGACGTGTCGGCTGCGATACGGGCCGCCAAGGCCGCCAAGGCGGACGAGAAGGAAGAAGATGAAGAAGCCGAAGCAGCAGGCCGAGCGAGTCGTGGCGGCAGCGTGAAGGAAGCGATTGTGAGCGAGCAAAGAGAATGCGGACGCCTCGGCGGCGGACGGCCGCAGCCGAACCGCCGGTGCGATGGAAAGGCCTACGTATCGGCTGCCTTACGAGCCACGCGGCCGGTAGCGTACCCGTAAGTTGGCGATCGAAAGCGCTGTCGACCGGGAGTGTGTGTGTCTGTGTGTGTGTGTTACACGGCGGCCAAGGCGGACGAGAAAGAAGAAGAAGAAGAAGAAGAAGAAGAAGAAGAAGAGGAAGAAGCAGCAGCAAGCGGCAGCGAGAGGGAAGCGACTGGCAGCGAGTAAAGAGAATGCGGACGCCTCGGCGGCGGACAGCCGCCGCCGAACCGCCGGTTCGATTGAAATGCCGACGTGTCGGCTGCGATACGAGCCACGCGGCCGGTACCGTACCCGTGAGTTTGCGATCGAAAGCGCTGTCGGCCGGGAGTGTGTGTGTCTGTGTGTGTTACACGGCCGCCTAGGCGGACGAGAAAGAAGAAGCAGGCCGAGCGAGTCGTGGCGGCGGCAGCAGCGGCGGAAGTAGCAGCGAGAAGGAAGCAATTGGGAGCGAGCAAAGAGAATGCGTACGCCTCGGCGGCGGACTGCCGCCGCCGAACCGCCGCGGCTCGATGGAAAGGCCGATGTGTCGGCTGCGATACGAACCACGCGGCCGCTAGCGTACCCGTTTCGGGGTCCGAGTTCCCGAGTTCGCGAGTTTGCGGCTCGGGGTGCGGTGGGATAGTCACCCTCTAGGTGACCCTCATACCCCAAGGGGGTCCAGACTACTATGTAGGGTAGTCGTCGATCGGACGGTCGTACCCTATGACCCGCACCCCGAACCGCTGCCGATTGAAAGGCAGACGGTCGGCCGGCGGCCGGCCGGCCGGGCGCCGCCGCGTACCCGCAGAGCCGATCGAAAGAGGCCGAATTGAGAGCGACGCCTCGGCGGCGGACTGCCGCCGCCGAACCGCCGGCACCGCGATGGAAAGGCCGACGTGTCGGCTGCGATACGAGCCACGCGGCCGGTACCGTACCCGTGAGTTTGCGATCGAAAGCGCTGTCGGCCGGGAGTGTGTGCGGCCTAGCCGGCGGACTAGGCGGACGAGAAGGAAGCGATTGGGAGCGAGCAAAAAGAATGCGGACGCTTCGACGGCGGACTGCCGCCGGCGAGATGGAAAGGCCGACGTGTCGGCTGCGATACGGGCCGCCAAGGCCGCCAAGGCGGACGAGAAGGAAGAAGATGAAGAAGCCGAAGCAGCAGGCCGAGCGAGTCGTGGCGGCAGCGTGAAGGAAGCGATTGTGAGCGAGCAAAGAGAATGCGGACGCCTCGGCGGCGGACGGCCGCAGCCGAACCGCCGGTGCGATGGAAAGGCCTACGTATCGGCTGCCTTACGAGCCACGCGGCCGGTAGCGTACCCGTAAGATGGCGATCGAAAGCGCTGTCGACCGGGAGTGTGTGTGTCTGTGTGTGTGTGTTACACGGCGGCCAAGGCGGACGAGAAAGAAGAAGAAGAGGAAGAAGCAGCAGCAAGCGGCAGCGAGAGGGAAGCGACTGGCAGCGAGTAAAGAGAATGCGGACGCCTCGGCGGCGGACGGCCGCCGGCTAGATGGAAAAGGCCGACGTGTCGGCGCTGCGACACGAGCCACGCGGCCGCTAGCGTACCCGTTAGGGGGTCCGAGTTCCCGAGTTCGCGAGTTTGCGGCTCGGGGTGCGGTGGGATAGTCACCCTCTAGGTGACCCTCATACGCCAAGGGGGTCCAGACTACTATGTAGGGTAGTCGTCGATCGGACGGTCGTACCCTATGACCCGCACCCCGAACCGCAGCCGATTGAAAGGCAGACGGTCGGCCGGCGGCCGGCCGGCCGGGCGCCGCCGCGTACCCGCAGAGCCGATCGAAAGAGGCCGAATTGAGAGCGACGCCTCGGCGGCGGACTGCCGCCGCCGAACCGCCGGCACCGCGATGGAAAGGCCGACGTGTCGGCTGCGATACGAGCCACGCGGCCGGTACCGTACCCGTGAGTTTGCGATCGAAAGCGCTGTCGGCCGGGAGTGTGTGCGGCCTAGCCGGCGGACTAGGCGGACGAGAAGGAAGCGATTGGGAGCGAGCAAAAAGAATGCGGACGCTTCGACGGCGGACTGCCGCCGGCGAGATGGAAAGGCCGACGTGTCGGCTGCGATACGGGCCGCCAAGGCCGCCAAGGCGGACGAGAAGGAAGAAGATGAAGAAGCCGAAGCAGCAGGCCGAGCGAGTCGTGGCGGCAGCGTGAAGGAAGCGATTGTGAGCGAGCAAAGAGAATGCGGACGCCTCGGCGGCGGACGGCCGCAGCCGAACCGCCGGTGCGATGGAAAGGCCTACGTATCGGCTGCCTTACGAGCCACGCGGCCGGTAGCGTACCCGTAAGATGGCGATCGAAAGCGCTGTCGACCGGGAGTGTGTGTGTCTGTGTGTGTGTGTTACACGGCGGCCAAGGCGGACGAGAAAGAAGAAGAAGAGGAAGAAGCAGCAGCAAGCGGCAGCGAGAGGGAAGCGACTGGCAGCGAGTAAAGAGAATGCGGACGCCTCGGCGGCGGACGGCCGCCGGCTAGATGGAAAAGGCCGACGTGTCGGCGCTGCGACACGAGCCACGCGGCCGCTAGCGTACCCGTTAGGGGGTCCGAGTTCCCGAGTTCGCGAGTTTGCGGCTCGGGGTGCGGTGGGATAGTCACCCTCTAGGTGACCCTCATACGCCAAGGGGGTCCAGACTACTATGTAGGGTAGTCGTCGATCGGACGGTCGTACCCTATGACCCGCACCCCGAACCGCAGCCGATTGAAAGGCAGACGGTCGGCCGGCGGCCGGCCGGCCGGGCGCCGCCGCGTACCCGCAGAGCCGATCGAAAGAGGCCGAATTGAGAGCGACGCCTCGGCGGCGGACTGCCGCCGCCGAACCGCCGGCACCGCGATGGAAAGGCCGACGTGTCGGCTGCGATACGAGCCACGCGGCCGGTACCGTACCCGTGAGTTTGCGATCGAAAGCGCTGTCGGCCGGGAGTGTGTGCGGCCTAGCCGGCGGACTAGGCGGACGAGAAGGAAGCGATTGGGAGCGAGCAAAAAGAATGCGGACGCTTCGGCGGCGGACTGCCGCCGGTGAGATGGAAAGGCCGACGTGTCGGCTGCGATACGGGCCGCCAAGGCGGACGAGAAGGAAGAAGATGAAGAAGCCGAAGCAGCAGGCCGAGCGAGTCGTGGCGGCAGCGTTAAGGAAGCGATTGTGAGCGAGCAAAGAGAATGCGGACGCCTCGGCGGCGGACAGCCGCCGCCGAACCGCCGGTTCGATTGAAATGCCGACGTGTCGGCTGCGATACGAGCCACGCGGCCGGTACCGTACCCGTGAGTTTGCGATCGAAAGCGCTGTCGGCCGGGAGTGTGTGTGTCTGTGTGTGTTACACGGCCGCCTAGGCGGACGAGAAAGAAGAAGCAGGCCGAGCGAGTCGTGGCGGCGGCAGCAGCGGCGGAAGTAGCAGCGAGAAGGAAGCAATTGGGAGCGAGCAAAGAGAATGCGTACGCCTCGGCGGCGGACTGCCGCCGCCGAACCGCCGCGGCTCGATGGAAAGGCCGATGTGTCGGCTGCGATACGAACCACGCGGCCGCTAGCGTACCCGTTTCGGGGTCCGAGTTCCCGAGTTCGCGAGTTTGCGGCTCGGGGTGCGGTGGGATAGTCACCCTCTAGGTGACCCTCATACCCCCAGGGGGTCCAGACTACTATGTAGGGTAGTCGTTGATCGGATGGGTTCGCCGACTGGAAGGAATGTTTTAGCCTCTCATTAATTCCGACGGTCGGACCCGCCTAACCCGCCGCACGATTGCTTTTACACGGCCGGCGTGTCCTCGATTCTTCCGCCGACCACCTCCTCGCCTAGTAGTGAGCTACCTCGCCTTCGCTGACGACGTCGTTCCGCGCCCCGCGCCGCGTCAGATTAGCTCGCTCGCCTCGCCGACAGCCGCCTGCCCGCCTGTTCGTGCTGTCACCATCGACCGATCGGTATCCTCCTCTTCCTCGCCTACGCCAAGCACTCCGACCGGAAGGGATATCCTCGCCTCTCCTTTCTACTGACGGTCGGACCCGCTCAACCCGCCGCTCGATTGATTCTACACGGCCGGCGCGTCCACGATTCTTCCGCCGACCACCCGCCCGCCGCCTCGTAACGAGCCCCTCGCCCTCGACTGACGCCGTCGTTCCGCGCCCCGCGCCGCGTCAGATTCGCTCGTTCGCCCGCCGACAGCCGCCTGCCCGCCTGTTCGTGCTGTCACCATCGACCGATCGGTATCCTCCTCCTCCTCTTCCTCGCCTACGCCAAGCACTCCGACCGGAAGGGATGTCCTCGCCTCTCCTTTCTGCTGACGGTCGGACCCGCTTAACCCGCCGCTCGATTGATTCTACACGGCCGGCGCGTCCACGATTCTTCCGCCGACCACCCGCCCGCCGCCTCGTAACGAGCCCCTCGCCCTCGCTGACGCCGTCGTTCCGCGCCGCGCCGCGTCAGATTCGCTCGTTCGCCCGCCGACAGCCGCCTGCCCGCCTGTTCGTGCTGTCACCATCGACCGATCGGTATCCTCCTCCTCCTCTTCCTCGCCTACGCCAAGCACTCCGACCGGAAGGGATATCCTCGCCTCTCCTTTCTGCTGACGGTCGGACCCGCTTAACCCGCCGCTCGATTGATTCTACACGGCCGGCGCGTCCACGATTCTTCCGCCGACCACCCGCCCGCCGCCTCGTAACGAGCCCCTCGCCCTCGCTGACGCCGTCGTTCCGCGCCGCGCCGCGTCAGATTCGCTCGTTCGCCCGCCGACAGCCGACAGCCGCCTGCCCGCCTGTTCGTGCTGTCACCATCGACCGATCGGTATCCTCCTCCTCCTCTTCCTCGCCTACGCCAAGCACTCCGACCGGAAGGGATATCCTCGCCTCTCCTTTCTGCTGACGGTCGGACCCGATTAACCCGCCGCTCGATTGATTCTACACGGCCGGCGCGTCCACGATTCTTCCGCCGACCACCCGCCCGCCGCCTCGTAACGAGCCCCTCGCCCTCGCTGACGCCGTCGTTCCGCGCCCCGCGCCGCGTCAGATTCGCTCGCTCGTTCGCCCGCCGACAGCCGCCTGCCCGCCTGTTCGTGCTGTCACCATCGACCGATCGGTATCCTCCTCCTCCTCTTCCACGCCTACGCCAAGCACTCCGACCGGAAGGGATGTCCTCGCCTCTCCTTTCTGCTGACGGTCGGACCCGCTTAACCCGCCGCTCGATTGATTCTACACGGCCGGCGCGTCCACGATTCTTCCGCCGACCACTCGCCCGCCGCCTCGTAACGAGCCCCTCGCCCTCGCTGACGCCGTCGTTCCGCGCCCCGCGCCGCGTCAGATTCGCTCGTTCGCCCGCCGACAGCCGCCTGCCCGCCTGTTCGTGCTGTCACCATCGACCGATCGGTATCCTCCTCCTCCTCTTCCTCGCCTACGCCAAGCACTCCGACCGGAAGGGATGTCCTCGCCTCTCCTTTCTGCTGACGGTCGGACCCGCTTAACCCGCCGCTCGATTGATTCTACACGGCCGGCGCGTCCACGATTCTTCCGCCGAACCTCAATATCTCTCTCGCCATCCAGCCGGTTTCGTAAGCCGCGGCCGGGCCCCCTCGCAATCGTCGGCCCTCTAACAGTGCAGCCTCAGCCGAGCAACGAGCAACGAGCAAGTAGAAGCGGCGGCGGCGTCATCAGCGGTGAACGAAGCCCGCAAATCGTTTCCGCTGTCGTTATGCTTCCTTCTCGTTCTCTCTCTGGCAGCTGCCGACCGCGCAGTTTTCACCCAGCCTGCGTCCGCCCGAATACAGTGCGCTAGGCCGACGGTGCTGCACGCTTTGCGGCTCCACGAACATCAATATCTCTCTCGTCTTCCTTCCTGGCGTCGGCCGGCCAACATCGCCGTCGTCGTCGTCGCCTCCTCCTCGCCTCCTCCTCGCCTTTCCGGCGCCATCCAGCCGGTTTCGTAAGCCGCGGCCGGGCCCCCTCGCAATCGTCGGCCCTCTAACAGTGCAGCCTCAGCCGAGCAACGAGCAAGTAGAAGCGGCGGCGGCGTCATCAGCGGTGAACGAAGCCCGCAAATCGTTTCCGCTGTCGTTATGCTTCCTTCTCGTTCTCTCTCTGGCAGCTGCCGACCGCGCAGTTTTCACCCAGCCTGCGTCCGCCCGAATACAGTGGGCTAGGCCGACGGTGCTGCACGCTTTGCGGCTCCACGAACATCAATATCTCTCTCGTCTTCCTTCCTGGCGTCGGCCGGCCAACATCGCCGTCGTCGTCGTCGTCGTCGCCTCCTCCTCGCCTTTCCGGCGCCATCCAGCCGGTTTCGTAAGCCGCGGCCGGGCCCCCTCGCAATCGTCGGCCCTCTAACAGTGCAGCCTCAGCCGAGCAACGAGCAACAAGCAACGAGCAAGTAGCAGCGGTGAACGAGGCCTGCAAATCGTTTCCGCTGTCGTTGTGCTTCCTTCTCGTTCTCTGTCTGGCAGCTGCCGACCGCGCAGTTTTCACCCAGCCTGCGTCCGCCCGAATACAGTGCGCTAGGCCGACGGTGCTGCACGCTTTGCGGCTCCACGAACATCAATATCTCTCTCGTCTTCCTTCCTGGCGTCGGCCGGCCAACATCGCCGTCGTCGCCGTCGTCGCCTCCTCCTCGCCTTTCCGGCGCCATCCAGCCGGTTTCGTAAGCCGCGGCCGGGCCCCCTCGCAATCGTCGGCCCTCTAACAGTGCAGCCTCAGCCGAGCAACGAGCAACGAGCAAGTAGAAGCGGCGTCATCAGCGGTGAACGAAGCCCGCAAATCGTTTCCGCTGTCGTTATGCTTCCTTCTCGTTCTCTCTCTGGCAGCTGCCGACCGCGCAGTTTTCACCCAGCCTGCGTCCGCCCGAATACAGTGCGCTAGGCCGACGGTGCTGCACGCTTTGCGGCTCCACGAACATCAATATCTCTCTCGTCTTCCTTCCTGGCGTCGGCCGGCCAACATCGCCGTCGTCGCCGTCGCCTCCTCCTCGCCTTTCCGGCGCCATCCAGCCGGTTTCGTAAGCCGCGGCCGGGCCCCCTCGCAATCGTCGGCCCTCTAACAGTGCGGCCTCAGCCGAGCAACGAGCAACGAGCAAGTAGAAGCGGCGGCGTCATCAGCGGTGAACGAAGCCCGCAAATCGTTTCCGCTGTCGTTATGCTTCCTTCTCGTTCTCTCTCTGGCAGCTGCCGACCGCGCAGTTTTCACCCAGCCTGCGTCCGCCCGAATACAGTGCGCTAGGCCGACGGTGCTGCACGCTTTGCGGCTCCACGAACATCAATATCTCTCTCGTCTTCCTTCCTGGCGTCGGCCGGCCAACATCGCCGTCGTCGTCGTCGCCTCCTCCTCGCCTCCTCCTCGCCTTTCCGGCGCCATCCAGCCGGTTTCGTAAGCCGCGGCCGGGCCCCCTCGCAATCGTCGGCCCTCTAACAGTGCAGCCTCAGCCGAGCAACGAGCAAGTAGAAGCGGCGGCGGCGTCATCAGCGGTGAACGAAGCCCGCAAATCGTTTCCGCTGTCGTTATGCTTCCTTCTCGTTCTCTCTCTGGCAGCTGCCGACCGCGCAGTTTTCACCCAGCCTGCGTCCGCCCGAATACAGTGCGCCGCGTCAGATTCGCTCGCTCGCTCGCTCGCTCGCTCGCCCCGCCGACAGCCGCCTGCCCGCCTGTTCGTGCTGTCACCATCGACCGATCGGTATCCTCCTCCTCCTCGCCGACCCGCGGCCTCGTCGACGTCGTCTTCGAGGACCCGGTCAGGTTACGCCGCTGACCTCGTGTCGCGTCGCCGCCGGCGCGGCGGACGGGCTAGTTGTCGCTTCCCGATCCGCCACAGGCGACGCGACGTCACCGAAAGAGAGCGGTGCTGTGTGTTCGTCCCGCTAGACCGGGACGGATCAACAACCGTGGCTACAACTCCGGGTTTCGCGGCGGTGGTGCCCCCCCCCGCAATCTCCTCGCGCTCGCCCATCCCGGCATCGTCGTTGCTTTGGCTCGTTCGGCGGCTGCCGACAACGCCGTTTTCGTCATCGCACACACGCTTCTCGTTGACCGCAGCCCGTGCTGTCGCAATCGTTTCGGCTCGCTCGCTTCCCCGCTCGTCGTCCTTCTCGCGTGGCGGCGGCGGCGGCAGCAGCAGCAGCCAGAAACCGCCTCGCTTCTTCAACCCGCACCGGCGCCCGTCCTACCGCAGCGGCCCGGTGTGCGGCAGTCGGATCGCAAACCGTTTCTACTCGGCGAACTCTTTTTCTTCCGTCTGGCGCGCTTTTCCGCTGCTACAGCAGAGCGGCGGATTAGGACGCGTAACGTACGTACGAACGAACGGCTACCGCAGCAGCAGCAGCGGCGGCCGCGATTTTTCAGGCTCCTCCTCCTCCTCCTCTTCGCTTTCGTTTGCTCTCCGCGCGGCGGCGGCGGCGATGGCAGCAGCGGGACTTCCGCCTCGACATCCGCCTCGACTTCCGCTCTCAGCCGACCGACGCGACGGTGACGCTACTACAGCGACGACGACGACGACGACGACGACGATACCTGGTTGATCCTGCCAGTAGTCATATGCTTGTCTCAAAGCTTAAGCCATGCAAGTGTAAGTTCATGCCGTAAACGAATGGTGAAACCGCGAATGGCTCAGGAACCGGACCTAATCCTCGGGACCGTATTCCT
>NW_028315398.1:65000-67500 GCF_046866305.1 Octopus bimaculoides
CCTGCGTCCGCCCGAATACAGTGCGCTAGGCCGACGGTGCTGCACGCTTTGCGGCTCCACGAACATCAATATCTCTCTCGTCTTCCTTCCTGGCGTCGGCCGGCCAACATCGCCGTCGTCGTCGCCTCCTCCTCGCCTTTCCGGCGCCATCCAGCCGGTTTCGTAAGCCGCGGCCGGGCCCCCTCGCAATCGTCGGCCCTCTAACAGTGCAGCCTCAGCCTCAGCCGAGCAACGAGCAAGTAGAAGCGGCGGCGTCATCAGCGGTGAACGAAGCCCGCAAGTCGTTATGCTTCCTTCTCGTTCTCTCTCTGGCAGCTGCCGACCGCGCAGTTTTCACCCAGCCTGCGTCCGCCCGAATACAGTGCGCTAGGCCGACGGTGCTGCACGCTTTGCGGCTCCACGAACATCAATATCTCTCTCGTCTTCCTTCCTGGCGTCGGCCGGCCAACATCGTCGTCGTCGTCGTCGCCTCCTCCTCGCCTTTCCGGCGCCATCCAGCCGGTTTCGTAAGCCGCGGCCGGGCCCCCTCGCAATCGTCGGCCCTCTAACAGTGCAGCCTCAGCCTCAGCCGAGCAACGAGCAAGTAGAAGCGGCGGCGTCATCAGCGGTGAACGAAGCCCGCAAGTCGTTATGCTTCCTTCTCGTTCTCTCTCTGGCAGCTGCCGACCGCGCAGTTTTCACCCAGCCTGCGTCCGCCCGAATACAGTGCGCTAGGCCGACGGTGCTGCACGCTTTGCGGCTCCACGAACATCAATATCTCTCTCGTCTTCCTTCCTTTCCTCGCCTCCGCGTCGGCCAGCATCAGCAGTGCTGGTAGGCGTAGTAGTAGTAGTAGTAGCAAATACCGAAACCCTGGACGGGGGATCACTCGGCTCGTCCGTCGATGAAGAGCGCGGCTATCCGCGTGAACTGATGCGAATTGCAGGACTCAGTGAACATCGACACCTCGAACGCACATTGCGGCCCCGGGATCCCATCGTCCCGGGGCCCCGTCCGGTCGAGAGGCGGTCACGACACGAAAAAGCCGTCCGCCGTTGCAGCAGCAGCAGCGGCGGGGAGTCGGGAGTCGCAGGAAAGGGCGCGCGCCGTGGAAGCGGGCGGGCAGCGTGAACAGCTCGCCTTTCGTTCTCGCTACTGCTTCTGCTTCCGGCACGACTAGCGAGCGCGCGCCGCTCGATCCTCCGTCTCCCGCAATGCCAGACCGTCATCGCTGCGACACCTGCCACGGAGCGGCCGACATGTGCAGTAGCAGCAGGGAACGCACCGTCCGCCGTTCGTGCGCACTCTTCTGCCTGCCGCCCTCGCCGTCGTTGCCTCCTCTTATTACTCCGTGGCTGCCGCCGCCGCCGCCGCCGCCGCCGCAGCCGTCTGCATCTTCGGTCGGTGTTCGCTCTGTGGATCTCGTTTGCGAGCGTTCGTGCAGGCCATCGAAGACGACGACGACGACGACGACGACGACGACGACGACGAATCGAATGCGGTTTGCCGCAGCGACGACTTTTTATTTTTTTCTAAGCTGCCCTCGACTCGGACGAGACTACCCGCCGAACTTAAGCATATCGCTAAGCGGAGGAAAAGAAACCAACCGGGATTCCCTAAGTAACGGCGAGTGAACCGGGAGAAGCCCAACGCCGAATCTCGTCGGCCGCGCCGGTCGTCGAGAGCTGTGGCGCAAGGGTCGTACACGGTCGATCGTTTCGCCCGGCTAGGTTCGGAGTCCCCTCGATCGGGGCTGCCCAGAGCGGGTGCCAGGCCCATTCGGAGCCGGCGGCGATCGGCGGTGTTTCTTTTCGGCCCGAGAGTCGGGTTGCTTGGGAACGCAGCCCAAAGCGGGTGGTAAGCTCCATCCAAGGCTAAATACGGGGACGAGTCCGATAGCCGACAAGTACCGCGAGGGAAAGTTGAAAAGAACTTTGGAGAGAGAGTTCAAGAGACCGTGAAACCGCCCAGGGGTAAACGGGTAGGACCGCTCACCGCGATCGCGAGGGGACTCAGTCCGCTGCCACTTTCACCCCCGCCTCCTAAGGCGCCGTCGTCGCCGACGAACGCGTCGGTGGCGGCCGCTCGTTTCCGCGGGCGGTCGTCTGCCGCCTCGTCGGCGCTCGATTTCCGTGGCGCCGGCATCGGACGCACTTCCCCTCCGATCCGTCGTCGCGACCCGTTCCCGTCGGGCCGGTAGGCGCGCGGCGTCCGCAGGTCGCAGACGAGCGCCTCGGCGTCCGGAACCCGTTCACGCGGGGACCGACCGGCGTCGGGATCCACGCGCTTCTCTCGACCGGGCCCGTCGCTCCACGAAAGCGCTGGCACGGCTAACCGACGGAGACGGGCTAACGCACCTCGCCCTCAGCACTCACGACGCAGCGAGTCGCGAAAGCGACGCGGCCGCCCGCCTGCTCCTTCTTCTTCTTCTACTACTTCTTCTACTTGCTCCTCGTCTTTGCGCGTGGTGCTACAGCAGCAGGAGCGGTGGTTGTTGGAGGAGTCGGCGGGATCGCCCGAA
>NW_028315398.1:72500-77052 GCF_046866305.1 Octopus bimaculoides
AAGAAGAAGCAGGCCGAGCGAGTCGTGGAGGCAGCGATTGGGAGCGAGAAAAGAGAATGCGGACGCGGCGGTCGGCCGCCGGCGCTATGAAGAGGCCGACGACGTGTCGGCTGCCATACGAGCCACGCGGCCGGTACCGTGACCGTGAGTTTGCAATCGAAAGCGCTGTCGGCCGGGAGTGTGTGTGTGTGTGTGTGTGTCTGTGTGTGTCACACTAAGGCGGCCTAGGCGGACGAGAAAGAAGAAGCAGGCCGAGCGAGAAGGAAGCGATTGTGAGCGAGCAAAGAGAATGCGGACGCCTCGGCGGCGGACGGCCGGAGCCGAACCGCCGGCACCGCGATGGAACAGCCGACGTGTCGTCTGCCATACGAGCCACGCGGCCGGTAGCGTACACGTGAGTTGGCGATCGAAAGCGCTGTCGGCCGAGAGTGTGTGTGTCTGTGTGTGTGTGTTACACGGCGGCCAAGGCGGACGAGAAAGAAGAAGAAGAAGCAGCAGGCGGCAGCGAGAGGGAAGCGATTGGCAGCGAGTAAAGAGAATGCGGACGCCTCGGCGGCGGACGGCCGCCGCCGAACCGCCGGTGCGATGGAAAGGCCTACGTATCGGCTGCCTTACGAGCCACGCGGCCGGTAGCGTACCCGTAAGTTGGCGATCGAAAGCGCTGTCGGCCGGGAGTGTGTGTGTGTGTCTGTGTGTGTGTGTTACACGGCGGCCAAGGCGGCCAAGGCGGACGAGAAAGAAGAAGAAGCAGAGGAGGAAGAAGCAGCAGCAAGCGGCAGCGAGAGGGAAGCGATTGGCAGCGAGTAAAGAGAATGCGGACGCCTCGGCGGCGGACGGCCGCAGCCGAACCGCCGGTGCGATGGAAAGGCCTACGTATCGGCTGCCTTACGAGCCACGCAGCCGGTAGCGTACCCGTCAGTTGGCGATCGAAAGCGCTGTCGGCCGAGAGTGTGTGTGTCTGTGTGTGTGTGTTACACGGCGGCCAAGGCGGACGAGAAAGAAGAAGAAGAAGCGGCAGCGAGAGGGAAGCGATTGGCAGCGAGTAAAGAGAATGCGGACGCCTCGGCGGCGGACGGCCGCCGCCGAACCGCCGGCTTGATGGAAAGGCCGACGTGTCGGCGCTGCGATACGAGCCACGCGGCCGCTACCGTACCCGTGACGGGGCCCGATTCCCGATTCGCGAGTTTGCGGGTCGGGGCCCGGCGGAATAGTCAGGCTCTAGGTGACCCTCATACCCCAAGGGGGTCCAGACTACTATGTAGGGTAGTCGTCGATCGGACGGTCGTACCCTATGACCCGCACCCCGAACCGCAGCCGATTGAAAGGCAGACGGTCGGCCGGCGGCCGGCCGGCCGGGCGCCGCCGCGTACCCGCAGAGCCGATCGAAAGAGGCCGAATTGAGAGCGACGCCTCGGCGGCGGACAGCCGCCGCCGAACCGCCGGCACCGCGATGGTAAGGCCGACGTGTCGGCTGCGATACGAGCCACGCGGCCGGTACCGTACCCGTGAGTTTGCGATCGAAAGCGCTGTCGGCCGGGAGTGTGTGCGGCCTAGCCGGCGGCGGACTAGGCGGACGAGAAGGAAGCGATTGGGAGCGAGCAAAAAGAATGCGGACGCTTCGGCGGCGGACTGCCGCAGGCGAGATGGAAAGGCCGACGTGTCGGCTGCGATACGGGCCGCCAAGGCGGACGAGAAGGAAGAAGGAAGAAGATGAAGAAGCCGAAGCAGCGAGTCGTGGCGGCAGCGAGAAGGAAGCGATTGTGAGCGAGCAAAGAGAATGCGGACGCCTCGGCGGCGGACGGCCGCAGCCGAACCGCCGGTGCGATGGAAAGGCCTACGTATCGGCTGCCTTACGAGCCACGCGGCCGGTAGCGTACCCGTAAGTTGGCGATCGAAAGCGCTGTCGGCCGGGAGTGTGTGTGTGTGTCTGTGTGTGTGTGTTACACGGCGGCCAAGGCGGCCAAGGCGGACGAGAAAGAAGAAGAAGCAGAGGAGGAAGAAGCAGCAGCAAGCGGCAGCGAGAGGGAAGCGATTGGCAGCGAGTAAAGAGAATGCGGACGCCTCGGCGGCGGACGGCCGCAGCCGAACCGCCGGTGCGATGGAAAGGCCTACGTATCGGCTGCCTTACGAGCCACGCAGCCGGTAGCGTACCCGTGAGTTGGCGATCGAAAGCGCTGTCGGCCGAGAGTGTGTGTGTGTCTGTGTGTGTGTGTTACACGGCGGCCAAGGCGGACGAGAAAGAAGAAGAAGAAGCGGCAGCGAGAGGGAAGCGATTGGCAGCGAGTAAAGAGAATGCGGACGCCTCGGCGGCGGACGGCCGCCGCCGAACCGCCGGCTTGATGGAAAGGCCGACGTGTCGGCGCTGCGATACGAGCCACGCGGCCGCTACCGTACCCGTGACGGGGCCCGATTCCCGATTCGCGAGTTTGCGGGTCGGGGCCCGGCGGAATAGTCAGGCTCTAGGTGACCCTCATACCCCAAGGGGGTCCAGACTACTATGTAGGGTAGTCGTCGATCGGACGGTCGTACCCTATGACCCGCACCCCGAACCGCAGCCGATTGAAAGGCAGACGGTCGGCCGGCGGCCGGCCGGCCGGGCGCCGCCGCGTACCCGCAGAGCCGATCGAAAGAGGCCGAATTGAGAGCGACGCCTCGGCGGCGGACAGCCGCCGCCGAACCGCCGGCACCGCGATGGTAAGGCCGACGTGTCGGCTGCGATACGAGCCACGCGGCCGGTACCGTACCCGTGAGTTTGCGATCGAAAGCGCTGTCGGCCGGGAGTGTGTGCGGCCTAGCCGGCGGCGGACTAGGCGGACGAGAAGGAAGCGATTGGGAGCGAGCAAAAAGAATGCGGACGCTTCGACGGCGGACTGCCGCAGGCGAGATGGAAAGGCCGACGTGTCGGCTGCGATACGGGGCGGACGAGAAGGAAGAAGGAAGAAGGAAGAAGATGAAGAAGCCGAAGCAGCAAGCAAGCGAGTCGTGGCGGCAGCGAGAAGGAAGCGATTGTGAGCGAGCAAAGAGAATGCGGACGCCTCGGCGGCGGACGGCCGCAGCCGAACCGCCGGTGCGATGGAAAGGCCTACGTATCGTCTGCCTTACGAGCCACGCGGCCGGTAGCGTACCCGTAAGTTGGCGATCGAAAGCGCTGTCGGCCGGGAGTGTGTGTGTGTGTCTGTGTGTGTGTGTTACACGGCGGCCAAGGCGGCCAAGGCGGACGAGAAAGAAGAAGAAGAAGAAGAAGAAGCAGAGGAAGAAGCAGCAGCAAGCGGCAGCGAGAGGGAAGCGATTGGCAGCGAGTAAAGAGAATGCGGACGCCTCGGCGGCGGACGGCCGCAGCCGAACCGCCGGTGCGATGGAAAGGCCTACGTATCGGCTGCCTTACGAGCCACGCAGCCGGTAGCGTACCCGTGAGTTGGCGATCGAAAGCGCTGTCGGCCGAGAGTGTGTGTGTCTGTGTGTGTGTGTGTGTTACACGGCGGCCGAGGCGGACGAGAAAGAAGAAGAAGAAGCGGCAGCGAGAGGGAAGCGATTGGCAGCGAGTAAAGAGAATGCGGACGCCTCGGCGGCGGACGGCCGCCGCCGAACCGCCGGCTTGATGGAAAGGCCGACGTGTCGGCGCTGCGATACGAGCCACGCGGCCGCTACCGTACCCGTGACGGGGCCCGATTCCCGATTCGCGAGTTTGCGGGTCGGGGCCCGGCGGAATAGTCAGGCTCTAGGTGACCCTCATACCCCAAGGGGGTCCAGACTACTATGTAGGGTAGTCGTCGATCGGACGGTCGTACCCTATGACCCGCACCCCGAACCGCAGCCGATTGAAAGGCAGACGGTCGGCCGGCGGCCGGCCGGCCGGGCGCCGCCGCGTACCCGCAGAGCCGATCGAAAGAGGCCGAATTGAGAGCGACGCCTCGGCGGCGGACTGCCGCCGCCGAACCGCCGGCACCGCGATGGAAAGGCCGACGTGTCGGCTGCGATACGAGCCACGCGGCCGGTACCGTACCCGTGAGTTTGCGATCGAAAGCGCTGTCGGCCGGGAGTGTGTGCGGCCTAGCCGGCGGACTAGGCGGACGAGAAGGAAGCGATTGGGAGCGAGCAAAAAGAATGCGGACGCTTCGACGGCGGACTGCCGCCGGCGAGATGGAAAGGCCGACGTGTCGGCTGCGATACGGGCCGCCAAGGCCGCCAAGGCGGACGAGAAGGAAGAAGATGAAGAAGCCGAAGCAGCAGGCCGAGCGAGTCGTGGCGGCAGCGTGAAGGAAGCGATTGTGAGCGAGCAAAGAGAATGCGGACGCCTCGGCGGCGGACGGCCGCAGCCGAACCGCCGGTGCGATGGAAAGGCCTACGTATCGGCTGCCTTACGAGCCACGCGGCCGGTAGCGTACCCGTAAGATGGCGATCGAAAGCGCTGTCGACCGGGAGTGTGTGTGTCTGTGTGTGTGTGTTACACGGCGGCCAAGGCGGACGAGAAAGAAGAAGAAGAGGAAGAAGCAGCAGCAAGCGGCAGCGAGAGGGAAGCGACTGGCAGCGAGTAAAGAGAATGCGGACGCCT
>NW_028315399.1:0-75154 GCF_046866305.1 Octopus bimaculoides
CCTGCAGTGGTAGTACCGCGTAAAAGGTTTTGACTGTAGCGACATTCCCAATCGCTTTTCTTCGTTTTCTTCACTAGAAATAAAACGTGGAAGCCGTCTTAGAGATTGTTGTCTTGATTGAAAAATATTAGTTTTCCGAAATGTTACCCCGTCGGAAGAATAACTAAAGAAGTCGACAAGCTTCTGATAGCTCGATTTTCTTAAAAAAGATGAAACAATAAAATTAAGAATTACAGCTCTCTAAGGAAACAATAACTTACGGAGCACCTAAAATAACATTCAGCTAAGACAATGAACGCTACTACTACTACTACTACTACTACTACTACTACTACTACTACTACTACTACTACTACTACTACTACTACTTGTGATAATAAGGATGACGATGATGATTTCGTTTTTAGTGAGAAAAAGACAGTGAAAAAGACAACATACACGTTTGCGTGTCATACGTAAAAGTGCAAAAGCGAGAGTAACAAAAAAATTGCAAGAAAATTCCAACAAACAAGATTCGCAAATAGAGAGCAGCGACTGAGACAAAAGAACATGCTTGCGCTTTCAGGTGAAAGAAAGGTGGCGAAGATATTTTCATGATAGACACGGTTGATTGACACATATTCCCTGCTTGAGACAACAGATTAACAATGTACGAGTTCTAAACGAATACACATACAAAGTGGTTTCGTCGCTCTGCATGTATTTCAGACAAATATGGCTGACAACACTTTCATGTCTCTAGAGCATTCCTTGAATCAGAAATACTGCTAGACCAGGAATTCCTGGAGGCTATCCATAGTTCCTGGCTCGAAAGCTCTCTGGAACTAATCATCATTTGATTCGCGTTGATATTTACACTGAGTTTCTCAGAGAACGTCATGATCCTTTACCATCGGTAGTCCTCAAAAGAATGCCAGTATGGAAGCTCCATCTACCGCAGTGTCCAACTGTCGTGAGCAGCAAACAATATTCTAGTTACCATGCACCTCGTATAAATCCTTGCTTGAACCAGAACTGCGACTCCGTCTAGGAGACAAGTTGTAAAAATACGTGTCTGGCAAAAGCAATTAAATCTGTTCACCGTTTAAGAATATAGATGTCGCAGCCCTAGTGTTTGTGCTCTGAATGTTGATAGCAGATGGCAGCCTTGCAATAGAAGGTATCCCTTGCACAAGAACAGACGCTTCAACCTGGGCGGACGACGAAAGCTAAAGCAAAATACAACGGTCAGGTGGTAATGTATAACGGAAGTGGTGTATGCGTTTTCTATTCCTGCCTGACACTTACGGGATTTTCCTCTTAGCCCATTTCTGGGTGAGACTGGCAACTTTGCTTATTATTGTATCTTTTATAATGGTGTTGATCACCTCTATTCTTGTGATGTACAGCAACATTTCGACACGTCTCTCTCCCAGCCCCGTGAGTTTTGTCTCATTTTACCGTCCTCCTTTTCTTCACCATTTGAGGGAGAATCATTGAGAAATGAAAAGACTGGTTGATGGATAGTATTTGTCATTTGTGTCTCTGGGGGTGTTGCGCTAAGAGTGACTGCATATCTTTGGATGTTGCTGTTGTGAAGTGGATGACGTTAATTCCTTTCGATATTCCGGTTATGATTTTGGTTTTTTATGTTTTTATTGCTGCTACTTTGCTTACCACTGTTATTGTTGCTGTTGGTTGTGGTGTTGCTACTACAGCTGAATTGTTGTAATGGTGGTGCTGAAGTCATAGTGCTTTGACTCCTTTTGTCTGGAGATAGAAAGTGCTCTGCTGGTTAGAGTAACCGCAAGTGTAACATCTGTGTCCCCTGCTACCTCTCCCACAACTCTTATTGAGTTTACTCCTTCCAAATTGACGAAGGAGCGAAGCTTTTTTAGTTTCTCTATTGTGAGCAGCAACTCTGTTCCTAATTTTCACTCTGACAAGTTTTTGTAGGGAGTTGATTTTGTGCTAATGACTTCCTCGTTCTCTTCTAAAATCTTAGAATTTTTGATGGTTCACTTGTGAAGCTCATCTTAGTTATTGCTTTCCCATATAAATCGATAATAATGAATACTCGTTAGAGGACCACGTATGATGCTTGGCTATCTTTCGGGCCTCTTCTTAGTCTAGACATATGTCCTTCTCACTAGTTGGATGTCAAAATTACCGCCACGTTTAATATTTAAAAAAAAAAAGTTTTTCGGAAGAAAAAACTTTTAGTAATTATTTTGCTCCAAATGGACGAAGGAACCAACCAGCCTTTCAATGTCTTGGTTAACCCGAGCCCCACAAACAAAATGGACTTTAAAAATCTCACAAAAACCTTTTCTCCAGAAGAATAAACAAACAACAATTATTTTGTAACTTACGTAGCCTAAGTAAAGCACGCTGAAACTTCTCAGTATTCTGGCTGTAAATGAAGGAATATTACAAATACATATTACAAAAATGAACAGATTATACTGTGGAATGAAAAAAATTCTCTCATGCTATTTAAACTTTTTCAGCTGATTTGGGGTAATTTTAGTGTGCTGAATCCGAATCTGACATTACTTTTCAGATAGCACCCGTAGTATTTTTTTAGTTATTCGCAGCATCAGATTTTCAACCAACTGGTAATATAGACAAAATAGTAGGCTATTTGCTTTCGATTTTCATTCATATACTCAACTGAAACAAAAAGAAGTGCTGATAGAGGGATATGTAGGCTACCTGTTAAATTGGCACATAAGATGAGAATTTATTTTACTTTGTTATCACTGTAGTTATAGTAAAGTTCTCCTCACAGTAGGCTATTGATATTAGGTTTTACAGTGCTCCCTCTCTATAACGCGGGTGATATGATCCAAAAAAACCAACCGTGTTCTATCCGGGCCGCGGATCCACGGGTCCACGGGTCCACGGGTAAGCGGCGGGAGCTTACCCGTGTTCATGCAGCTAAAAGTATTCCAATACTCCTTCATATTTTAGCAAAAATAGTTTAAGTGAATAAAGCACTGCATTTTGTTTCTAGGAAGAGTGAAGCTAAGATCAAAGTTGATGTTTTTAATCGACCAGAAATTCGCACACTAATTTATGATGAGCTTTTTCAAGAAAAATTAACCTCACTAGAGAAAACTGCTTAGGAATAGTTTGTTTCTCTTATAAACAAAAGTTTTTGGAAAATGAAAAATCATCTATGTTGAAATTGTGAATGATTATTTGAAAGCTTATAAGCAACTTGGGGCTAGAATGTCTCTAAAAATTCATTTTCTCCACTCTCATCTTGATTTCTTTCCACCCAATATGGGTGATGTAAGTGATGAGCATGGGGAATGATTTCATCAACAAATCAAAGAGCTAGAATACCGCTACAAAGGCAGACTTACACCAAACATGCTGACGGACTACTGCTGGTTTTTAAAACGAGAAATGAACACGCAACATAAGCGTAAAGGAAGACGCCAAAGCTATTTTTGAAAAACATAAAAATAATATTCACTTTACACTTTTGTTTTGTGTTTTATTGGTTTTAGAGTTACTTTTCCATCTAGTTGCTATTGTTCTTATGCCAAATAACGGTAATCTACGCTTAACATGTTGATTATATTTGTCATGAATTATCACATTATTGTATTTTTGGTAGGAGTATAACAATGATAGCGCAAAAACCTGACGTGCTACAGTAAAAATGATTGTAGATTCGGAATCAGCGCTCCCAAATTACCAATGAGCACTATTTCGACTAATAGTAGCAAAGTTTTGTTGACTAGTGTTATGGAAAAAACTGGCAGGAAAACAAACAGGATATACGCATTGGAATCTAGCAGAGGGTGAGAAATAAACAGCATTAACTACTGACTACTAGATTAACACTAATATTCTAGATGACGCGCGACAATAGTGTAACGAATAACCAAACATTATCCGTCAGTTTGTGATCTAAAAGATTTATATCAAGATTTCTGAAGACGTTTGACTTCTCAATATACTTCCATATGAAGTACACCATGTCTAAGCCATAACTTCTGTTATACATTTATGTGGTCTTTTAAGAAATTGAAAGTAACTGAAATTTCTGTTTTACGAAAGCTAATCCACGTCATCTGTGAAGATGTTTTATTTTATTAATATCCAGAAAATAATATTCGTTCTATTTTCCAAAGGCAACGATAATATAATTTTGTAGTTTCTTAACTGATGTAAGATTTGCTTTTATTGTTGTTGTTGTAGTTCTTGCTGCAACTGTAAATTTGAGGAGTGATGTTATTGCTGGTATTCTAAAGAAAATTCCAACGACACTACATTTGCTCGTTCGAACTTAACACGCATATATTTAAATACATCTATTCAGTCAAACACACACACACACACACACACACACACACACACACACACACACACACACACACACAAACACACACACACACACATACACACACGCACACACACAAACACACACACACACATGCACACACGCACGCACGCACGCACGCACATACACACACATACATACACATGCACACACGTATACATATTGGAAAAGTACGGTTTTTCTGCGCAGTAACTACGAATGTGATACTACTACTACTACTACTACTACTACGACTACTACTACTACTACTACTACTACTACTACTACTACTACTACTACTACTACTCGATATTATTAAATGTTATTGCTGGTGATGTTGAAAATGCTTTATTAAGTAAAGTGAAAGTTGTGTTGTGTCATTAAGAAGTGGGTGTAGTCGTCAGCTGACTTTTCATATAAAAACAACGATAATTTATATTTCTACTCCACATTACAAAACTAACAAGCACAACAACAACTAAACCACCTCCAGCAACATAAACGACAAGCAAAAAGTAAGTTAGATATATTCCTAACAATTTTATAATGCCTAACGCAAACGATACAAGTTCGGATCAGGTTTTTCAGGACGCTATTCATGGATCTATGGAGTTGCCACCACTCTGTGTAAAGATTATCAATACAATACAATTTCAGAGATTACGTAATATCAAACAACTAGGTTTGTGTTATTATGTTTATCCATCAGCTTCGCATAATAGATTCGAGCATTGTCTGGGGACATGTCATCTAGCTGGGAAAATGATTCGCCATCTTAAGCAGCAAGATTCCAATTTGGGTATAACTGATAGAGATATACTATGTGTTGAAATTGCTGGTTTGTGCCACGATTTAGGACATGCACCTTTTTCGCATGCCTTTGAAGGTATTATTAATGAAACTCGAGGAGAAGATAATAAATGGAAACATGAAAAGGCATCGTGTTATATGTTGGATCATCTTCTTGGAGAGAACACATATATTAAAAACAAACTTGAGACTGATGAAATTGATTTCATAAAAGATATTATTATTGGTGAACAAAGGAAGTCTAAGAAGTCAAATTTCTTTTACCAAATTGTCAGCAATAATTTCTATAACATTGACGTTGACAAATGGGATTATCTGGCGAGAGATTCCCATTTTCTTGGCATTGGAACATCCTTTGATCACGAAAGAATGCTGAAAATGTCCAAAGTAATAGATGGCACGCTATGCTACAGAGACAAAACGCTTAAAAATTTCTATGATATGTTTTATTCACGATATCGACTACATAACACGGCTTACCAGCACAAAACTGTTCTCCTGCTTAATAAACTACTTGGCGATGCTTTCAATTCCGCAGATAAACACCTCGCAATTTTCGAGAGGGTGGACGATATGAAGAAATTTACTTATTTTACTGATAGTATTTTGGAGGAGATGTTAAAGTGTGAGGGGAGTGAATGTCTCGAAGACGCCCAGAAAAAACTGAAGGCTATAATCGGTCGGTCTTTTGCATACAAAGGCACCGTCACAGACACAATCGAGGGCACAATCACGGGCACAATCACGGGCACATTCGAAGACAGTGATACGAGGAGAAATACAAGGAAGAGGAGAATCGATGCCAAATTTCGGGCCGATTGTAGAGAACAGGGCACATTCAGGGAAGCAATCAAGGATAAGAAACTGAAGCAGATCAAGTGCACAATCGTTGGCAAAATCGAGAAAACGACCGAGGGTACAATAGAGCGAGAAATATTTGAGGGCAATACGATCAAGGGCAGTATCGAATATAATATCTTGCGCACATCGGAGAGTAAAATGAAGGGCGATATCAAGGGCACACTTCATGGTGAAATCTTGGACAGATCGGAGAGCAACATGCAGGACAATATCGAGGGCACAATCACGGGTAGCATCAATGAAATAATAAACAGCACAGACCGGGTTTCAGTCATGGAAACAGACAAGATCTGCATAGCCCGTTTTGACTATGGAGCTAAAAAAGATAACCCACTATTGAAAATACCATTTTATAGGAAAGATGGAAGCAAACTTAACGACAAAACAACTGAAGAACTGGAAAATATGCTTTTTCTGCCAAAGAAATTTCAAATGAAAACCAGTCATTGCTTTGGAATGAATTTGTAAGGAAATTGTAACTAAAAGAAGAAACAATTAACGAAACCAAAAGAAAAATAAAGCGGAGACAATATTCAAGAGAGAGATCAATAACAAAAAAAAAAAAATCAGATCGAATATAACCAATGAAAGAAAACAAAATCATAGACAACTTGTGAGATGAGTAATGACACTTGGCAAAAAATTAAAATTATAAAAATATATTGAAACTATTCAAACATTGAAAGCTTAAAAATACTAATTGGACAACATTCTCTATTCTAAATTAAAAGAACTTTTTGATCGGAAATATTTACTTTTAAGAAAATCTTTAAGGTTTTGAAAAAAAAAATTAACATATATTTCCTTACTTATAAATTAAATCCTCTCATTGAGTCACGAAAGAAACATATGAGAAAGATTTATTCTTTGCTTAAAATTTGGTAAAAGTTTAAAATTTTAAAAACATCTTGAAACTATTTTTAAATTCAAAGGCTAGAAATATTAAGCGAACAGCACTTTTTTCCTAAATTAACTATGTTTTTTTTACTTTTCTACTAGAAATATTGTCTAGTCTTCGATTTCTTTAAATTTTAACATATATTTTCTTACTTTCAAAAATTATAACCTCTCATTGAGTCATGTTAAGAATATGGGAAAACCATCACTTTTTTGTTTAAGATTTGGTAAAAGTTTAAAAGTGTAAATGTATATTGAAACTTTTGTAAGATTCAAATGTTAGAAATAATAAACGTGCAATAATTTTTTTGTAAATTAACCATCGATTTTTTTTTGTTTTGTTTTCTCTTCGATTTCTTTAAATTTTATCATATATTTCCTTACTTTGAAAATATATAATTTCATTGTGTATCATTAAAAATGTATATGAGAATTAGATAATTTTTTGTGTGTGGTTGGTTGTCATACATGCACGCGCACTCTCTAACAGACTCACATTGACACACTCGATGCACCAGTAATTGTGTCGATAAGTCGGGCGTCCTTTTGTTGAAATAACTTTTTTCATGAATAGAGAAAGGCAGAGAGTAGGCTGAATTGTATCTGTGCCGCATAAAACTGTTAAAGGGATTTCATTCGTGTTATGACGTTCAAATTTTATTCGAGATTGACGTGACTATAATTCTTAAAGTTTCAATAAAAGAAGTATTAATTGAGCACATTGTGTTGATGTGAGCGACTTGACCATCTCCTCATATTTGCTGGCATTTTGTCCAAGAAAAGCATTTGGGTAGAGAAACTTCAAAATGAATAGTCTCCCTTAATCTTGTAATGATATTGAAGGAGATAACTCGTTATATTACTTTTGTTTTATTTATCTCCCTTCGTTGTTGTTTTACAAACAGGATATACGCATTGTAATCTTGCAGTGGGTGAGAAATAAACAGCATTAACTACTGACTACTAGATTTACACTAATATTGTAGATGAGGCGCGACAATAGTGTAGCGAGTAACCAAACATATAGGTCAGTTTGTAGAGGTCAAATATGTACCAAATATATTTCACCTGATCTAGAAGATTTATATCAAGATTTCTGAAGACGCTTGGCTTCTCAATATACTTCCATATGAAGTACACCATGTCTAAGCCATAACTTCTGTTATACATTTATGTTTTCCTTTAAGAAAATGAAAGTAACTGAAGATTCTGTTTTACGAAAGCTAATCTACGTCATCTGTGAACATGTTCTCTTTTATTAATATCCAGAAAATAATATTCGTTCTATTTTCCAAAGGTATTGATTATATAATTTCGTAGTTTCTTAACTGATGTAGGATTTGTTTTTATTGTTGTAGTTCTTGCTGCTACTGTTGATTTTTCAGAGGAGTGATGTTATTGCTGGTATTCTAGAGAAAATTCTAACGACACTATATTTGCCTTGTTCCAACTTTACACACATACATTTACCTACATCTATTCATTCACACACACACAAACACACACACACACACACACACACACACACACACACACACACACAACACTCACACGTGCATTCACATACACACACACACACACATACTTACATACACATGCACACTCGTATACTTATGTGAAAACATCGGGCTTTCTGCGCTGTAGTTAAATCCGAATGTGATAATTGTACGCTAATAATATAACTACTACTACTACTACTACAACTACTACAACTACTACTACTACTACTACTACTACTACTACTACTACTACTACTACTACTACTACTACTATTCGATATTATTAAATGTTATTGCTGATGATGTTGAAGATGCTTTATTAAGTAAAGTGAAAGTTGTGTTGTGTTATAAAAAAAAGTGGGTGTAGTCGTCAGCTGACTTTTCATATAACAACAAAGTTCACTTCCTGTTTTTGTCCTGCCAACATCGGAGACACTTTCTGATCGCTTATATTATTTGTGACACCAGATATTTCATGTCAATGCGACTGAGATAATTTCAAATCAAATATTAGAGATATTCAACTAAATATATCTGGATAATTTATATTTTTACCCCACATTACAAAACATTACAAAATTATAACCTCTCATTGAGTCATGTTAGAATATTGAAAAATCATCACATTTTTGTTTAAGATTTGGTAAAAGTTTAAAAGTGTAAATGTATATAGAAACTTTTCTAAGATTCAAATGTTAGAAATAATAAACGTGCAATAATTTTTTTCTAAATTAACCATTGATGTTTTTTTTTCTTTCTTCATTTCGATTTTTAAAAAATTTTATCATATATTTCCATACTTTGAAAATATATAATTTCATTGTGTATCATTAAAAATGTATATGAGAAGTAGAGAATTTTTTGTGTGTGTGATTGGTTTTCATACATGCACGCGCACTCTCTAACAGACTCACATTGACACACTCGAAGCACCAGTAGTTGTGTCGATAAGTCGGGCGTCCTTTTGTTGAAATAACTTCTTTCATGAATAGAGAAAAGCAGAGAGTAGGCTGAATTGTATCTGTGCCGCATAAAACTGTTAAAGGGATTTCATTCGTGTTATGACGTTCAAATTTTATTCGAGATTGACGTTACTATATCGTGTAATCAACATCGTGTTGATATAGATAAACTTCAGAATAAATAGTCTCCCTTAATCTTGTAATTATATTGAAGGAGACAACTCGTTATATTACTTTTGTTGTATTTATCTTACTTCGTTGTTGTTTTACAAACAGGATATACGCATTGGAATCTAGCAGAGGGTGAGAAATAAACAGCATTAACTACTGACTACTAGATTAACACTAATATTCTAGATGACGCGCGACAATAGTGTAACGAATAACCAAACATTATCCGTCAGTTTGTGATCTAAAAGATTTATATCAAGATTTCTGAAGACGTTTGACTTCTCAATATACTTCCATATGAAGTACACCATGTCTAAGCCATAACTTCTGTTATACATTTATGTGGTCTTTTAAGAAATTGAAAGTAACTGAAATTTCTGTTTTACGAAAGCTAATCCACGTCATCTGTGAAGATGTTTTATTTTATTAATATCCAGAAAATAATATTCGTTCTATTTTCCAAAGGCAACGATAATATAATTTTGTAGTTTCTTAACTGATGTAAGATTTGCTTTTATTGTTGTTGTTGTAGTTCTTGCTGCAACTGTAAATTTGAGGAGTGATGTTATTGCTGGTATTCTAAAGAAAATTCCAACGACACTACATTTGCTCGTTCGAACTTAACACGCATATATTTAAATACATCTATTCAGTCAACACACACACACACACACACACACACACACACACACACACACACACACACACACACACACACACACATACACACACGCACACACACAAACACACACACACACATGCACACACGCACGCACGCACGCACGCACATACACACACATACATACACATGCACACACGTATACATATTGGAAAAGTACGGTTTTTCTGCGCAGTAACTACGAATGTGATACTACTACTACTACTACTACTACTACGACTACTACTACTACTACTACTACTACTGCTACTACTACTACTACTACTACTACTACTACTACTACTACTCGATATTATTAAATGTTATTGCTGGTGATGTTGAAAATGCTTTATTAAGTAAAGTGAAAGTTGTGTTGTGTCATTAAGAAGTGGGTGTAGTCGTCAGCTGACTTTTCATATAAAAACAACGATAATTTATATTTCTACTCCACATTACAAAACTAACAAGCACAACAACAACTAAACCACCTCCAGCAACATAAACGACAAGCAAAAAGTAAGTTAGATATATTCCTAACAATTTTATAATGCCTAACGCAAACGATACAAGTTCGGATCAGGTTTTTCAGGACGCTATTCATGGATCTATGGAGTTGCCACCACTCTGTGTAAAGATTATCAATACAATACAATTTCAGAGATTACGTAATATCAAACAACTAGGTTTGTGTTATTATGTTTATCCATCAGCTTCGCATAATAGATTCGAGCATTGTCTGGGGACATGTCATCTAGCTGGGAAAATGATTCGCCATCTTAAGCAGCAAGATTCCAATTTGGGTATAACTGATAGAGATATACTATGTGTTGAAATTGCTGGTTTGTGCCACGATTTAGGACATGCACCTTTTTCGCATGCCTTTGAAGGTATTATTAATGAAACTCGAGGAGAAGATAATAAATGGAAACATGAAAAGGCATCGTGTTATATGTTGGATCATCTTCTTGGAGAGAACACATATATTAAAAACAAACTTGAGACTGATGAAATTGATTTCATAAAAGATATTATTATTGGTGAACAAAGGAAGTCTAAGAAGTCAAATTTCTTTTACCAAATTGTCAGCAATAATTTCTATAACATTGACGTTGACAAATGGGATTATCTGGCGAGAGATTCCCATTTTCTTGGCATTGGAACATCCTTTGATCACGAAAGAATGCTGAAAATGTCCAAAGTAATAGATGGCACGCTATGCTACAGAGACAAAACGCTTAAAAATTTCTATGATATGTTTTATTCACGATATCGACTACATAACACGGCTTACCAGCACAAAACTGTTCTCCTGCTTAATAAACTACTTGGCGATGCTTTCAATTCCGCAGATAAACACCTCGCAATTTTCGAGAGGGTGGACGATATGAAGAAATTTACTTATTTTACTGATAGTATTTTGGAGGAGATGTTAAAGTGTGAGGGGAGTGAATGTCTCGAAGACGCCCAGAAAAAACTGAAGGCTATAATCGGTCGGTCTTTTGCATACAAAGGCACCGTCACAGACACAATCGAGGGCACAATCACGGGCACAATCACGGGCACATTCGAAGACAGTGATACGAGGAGAAATACAAGGAAGAGGAGAATCGATGCCAAATTTCGGGCCGATTGTAGAGAACAGGGCACATTCAGGGAAGCAATCAAGGATAAGAAACTGAAGCAGATCAAGTGCACAATCGTTGGCAAAATCGAGAAAACGACCGAGGGTACAATAGAGCGAGAAATATTTGAGGGCAATACGATCAAGGGCAGTATCGAATATAATATCTTGCGCACATCGGAGAGTAAAATGAAGGGCGATATCAAGGGCACACTTCATGGTGAAATCTTGGACAGATCGGAGAGCAACATGCAGGACAATATCGAGGGCACAATCACGGGTAGCATCAATGAAATAATAAACAGCACAGACCGGGTTTCAGTCATGGAAACAGACAAGATCTGCATAGCCCGTTTTGACTATGGAGCTAAAAAAGATAACCCACTATTGAAAATACCATTTTATAGGAAAGATGGAAGCAAACTTAACGACAAAACAACTGAAGAACTGGAAAATATGCTTTTTCTGCCAAAGAAATTTCAAATGAAAACCAGTCATTGCTTTGGAATGAATTTGTAAGGAAATTGTAACTAAAAGAAGAAACAATTAACGAAACCAAAAGAAAAATAAAGCGGAGACAATATTCAAGAGAGAGATCAATAACAAAAAAAAAAAAATCAGATCGAATATAACCAATGAAAGAAAACAAAATCATAGACAACTTGTGAGATGAGTAATGACACTTGGCAAAAAATTAAAATTATAAAAATATATTGAAACTATTCAAACATTGAAAGCTTAAAAATACTAATTGGACAACATTCTCTATTCTAAATTAAAAGAACTTTTTGATCGGAAATATTTACTTTTAAGAAAATCTTTAAGGTTTTGAAAAAAAAAATTAACATATATTTCCTTACTTATAAATTAAATCCTCTCATTGAGTCACGAAAGAAACATATGAGAAAGATTTATTCTTTGCTTAAAATTTGGTAAAAGTTTAAAATTTTAAAAACATCTTGAAACTATTTTTAAATTCAAAGGCTAGAAATATTAAGCGAACAGCACTTTTTTCCTAAATTAACTATGTTTTTTTTACTTTTCTACTAGAAATATTGTCTAGTCTTCGATTTCTTTAAATTTTAACATATATTTTCTTACTTTCAAAAATTATAACCTCTCATTGAGTCATGTTAAGAATATGGGAAAACCATCACTTTTTTGTTTAAGATTTGGTAAAAGTTTAAAAGTGTAAATGTATATTGAAACTTTTGTAAGATTCAAATGTTAGAAATAATAAACGTGCAATAATTTTTTTGTAAATTAACCATCGATTTTTTTTTGTTTTGTTTTCTCTTCGATTTCTTTAAATTTTATCATATATTTCCTTACTTTGAAAATATATAATTTCATTGTGTATCATTAAAAATGTATATGAGAATTAGATAATTTTTTGTGTGTGGTTGGTTGTCATACATGCACGCGCACTCTCTAACAGACTCACATTGACACACTCGATGCACCAGTAATTGTGTCGATAAGTCGGGCGTCCTTTTGTTGAAATAACTTTTTTCATGAATAGAGAAAGGCAGAGAGTAGGCTGAATTGTATCTGTGCCGCATAAAACTGTTAAAGGGATTTCATTCGTGTTATGACGTTCAAATTTTATTCGAGATTGACGTGACTATAATTCTTAAAGTTTCAATAAAAGAAGTATTAATTGAGCACATTGTGTTGATGTGAGCGACTTGACCATCTCCTCATATTTGCTGGCATTTTGTCCAAGAAAAGCATTTGGGTAGAGAAACTTCAAAATGAATAGTCTCCCTTAATCTTGTAATGATATTGAAGGAGATAACTCGTTATATTACTTTTGTTTTATTTATCTCCCTTCGTTGTTGTTTTACAAACAGGATATACGCATTGTAATCTTGCAGTGGGTGAGAAATAAACAGCATTAACTACTGACTACTAGATTTACACTAATATTGTAGATGAGGCGCGACAATAGTGTAGCGAGTAACCAAACATATAGGTCAGTTTGTAGAGGTCAAATATGTACCAAATATATTTCACCTGATCTAGAAGATTTATATCAAGATTTCTGAAGACGCTTGGCTTCTCAATATACTTCCATATGAAGTACACCATGTCTAAGCCATAACTTCTGTTATACATTTATGTTTTCCTTTAAGAAAATGAAAGTAACTGAAGATTCTGTTTTACGAAAGCTAATCTACGTCATCTGTGAACATGTTCTCTTTTATTAATATCCAGAAAATAATATTCGTTCTATTTTCCAAAGGTATTGATTATATAATTTCGTAGTTTCTTAACTGATGTAGGATTTGTTTTTATTGTTGTAGTTCTTGCTGCTACTGTTGATTTTTCAGAGGAGTGATGTTATTGCTGGTATTCTAGAGAAAATTCTAACGACACTATATTTGCCTTGTTCCAACTTTACACGCATACATTTACCTACATCTATTCATTCACACACACACAAACACACACACACACACACACACACACACACACACACACACACACACAACACTCACACGTGCATTCACATACACACACACACACACATACTTACATACACATGCACACTCGTATACTTATGTGAAAACATCGGGCTTTCTGCGCTGTAGTTAAATCCGAATGTGATAATTGTACGCTAATAATATAACTACTACTACTACTACTACAACTACTACAACTACTACTACTACTACTACTACTACTACTACTACTACTACTACTACTACTACTACTACTACTACTACTACTATTCGATATTATTAAATGTTATTGCTGATGATGTTGAAGATGCTTTATTAAGTAAAGTGAAAGTTGTGTTGTGTTATAAAAAAAAGTGGGTGTAGTCGTCAGCTGACTTTTCATATAACAACAAAGTTCACTTCCTGTTTTTGTCCTGCCAACATCGGAGACACTTTCTGATCGCTTATATTATTTGTGACACCAGATATTTCATGTCAATGCGACTGAGATAATTTCAAATCAAATATTAGAGATATTCAACTAAATATATCTGGATAATTTATATTTTTACCCCACATTACAAAACATTACAAAATTATAACCTCTCATTGAGTCATGTTAGAATATTGAAAAATCATCACATTTTTGTTTAAGATTTGGTAAAAGTTTAAAAGTGTAAATGTATATAGAAACTTTTCTAAGATTCAAATGTTAGAAATAATAAACGTGCAATAATTTTTTTCTAAATTAACCATTGATGTTTTTTTTTCTTTCTTCATTTCGATTTTTAAAAAATTTTATCATATATTTCCATACTTTGAAAATATATAATTTCATTGTGTATCATTAAAAATGTATATGAGAAGTAGAGAATTTTTTGTGTGTGTGATTGGTTTTCATACATGCACGCGCACTCTCTAACAGACTCACATTGACACACTCGAAGCACCAGTAGTTGTGTCGATAAGTCGGGCGTCCTTTTGTTGAAATAACTTCTTTCATGAATAGAGAAAAGCAGAGAGTAGGCTGAATTGTATCTGTGCCGCATAAAACTGTTAAAGGGATTTCATTCGTGTTATGACGTTCAAATTTTATTCGAGATTGACGTTACTATATCGTGTAATCAACATCGTGTTGATATAGATAAACTTCAGAATAAATAGTCTCCCTTAATCTTGTAATTATATTGAAGGAGACAACTCGTTATATTACTTTTGTTGTATTTATCTTACTTCGTTGTTGTTTTACAAACAGGATATACGCATTGGAATCTAGCAGAGGGTGAGAAATAAACAGCATTAACTACTGACTACTAGATTAACACTAATATTCTAGATGACGCGCGACAATAGTGTAACGAATAACCAAACATTATCCGTCAGTTTGTGATCTAAAAGATTTATATCAAGATTTCTGAAGACGTTTGACTTCTCAATATACTTCCATATGAAGTACACCATGTCTAAGCCATAACTTCTGTTATACATTTATGTGGTCTTTTAAGAAATTGAAAGTAACTGAAATTTCTGTTTTACGAAAGCTAATCCACGTCATCTGTTCGTTCTATTTTCCAAAGGCAACGATAATATAATTTTGTAGTTTCTTAACTGATGTAAGATTTGCTTTTATTGTTGTTGTTGTAGTTCTTGCTGCAACTGTAAATTTGAGGAGTGATGTTATTGCTGGTATTCTAAAGAAAATTCCAACGACACTACATTTGCTCGTTCGAACTTAACACGCATATATTTAAATACATCTATTCAGTCAAACACACACACACACACACACACACACACACACACACATACACACACACACACACAAACACACACACACACACACGCACACACGCACGCACGCACGCACGCACATACACACACATACATACACATGCACACACGTATACATATTGGAAAAGTACGGTTTTTCTGCGCAGTAACTACGAATGTGATACTACTACTACTACTACTACTACTACGACTACTACTACTACTAATACTACTACTACTGCTACTACTACTACTACTACTACTACTACTACTACTACTACTACTACTACTACTACTACTCGATATTATTAAATGTTATTGCTGGTGATGTTGAAAATGCTTTATTAAGTAAAGTGAAAGTTGTGTTGTGTCATTAAGAAGTGGGTGTAGTCGTCAGCTGACTTTTCATATAAAAACAACGATAATTTATATTTCTACTCCACATTACAAAACTAACAAGCACAACAACAACTAAACCACCTCCAGCAACATAAACGACAAACAAAAAGTAAGTTAGATATATTCCTAACAATTTTATAATGCCTAACGCAAACGATACAAGTTCGGATCAGGTTTTTCAGGACGCTATTCATGGATCTATGGAGTTGCCACCACTCTGTGTAGAGATTATCAATACAATACAATTTCAGAGATTACGTAATATCAAACAACTAGGTTTGTGTTATTATGTTTATCCATCAGCTTCGCATAATAGATTCGAGCATTGTCTGGGGACATGTCATCTAGCTGGGAAAATGATTCGCCATCTTAAGCAGCAAGATTCCAATTTGGGTATAACTGATAGAGATATACTATGTGTTGAAATTGCTGGTTTGTGCCACGATTTAGGACATGCACCTTTTTCGCATGCCTTTGAAGGTATTATTAATGAAACTCGAGGAGAAGATAATAAATGGAAACATGAAAAGGCATCGTGTTATATGTTGGATCATCTTCTTGGAAAGAACACATATATTAAAAACAAACTTGAGACTGATGAAATTGATTTCATAAAAGATATTATTATTGGTGAACAAAGGAAGTCTAAGAAGTCAAATTTCTTTTACCAAATTGTCAGCAATAATTTCTATAACATTGACGTTGACAAATGGGATTATCTGGCGAGAGATTCCCATTTTCTTGGCATTGGAACATCCTTTGATCACGAAAGAATGCTGAAAATGTCCAAAGTAATAGATGGCACGCTATGCTACAGAGACAAAACGCTTAAAAATTTCTATGATATGTTTTATTCACGATATCGACTACATAACACGGCTTACCAGCACAAAACTGTTCTCCTGCTTAATAAACTACTTGGCGATGCTTTCAATTCCGCAGATAAACACCTCGCAATTTTCGAGAGGGTGGACGATATGAAGAAATTTACTTATTTTACTGATAGTATTTTGGAGGAGATGTTAAAGTGTGAGGGGAGTGAATGTCTCGAAGACGCCCAGAAAAAACTGAAGGCTATAATCGGTCGGTCTTTTGCATACAAAGGCACCGTCACAGACACAATCGAGGGCACAATCACGGGCACATTCGAAGACAGTGATACGAGGAGAAATACAAGGAAGAGGAGAATCGATGCCAAATTTCGGGCCGATTGTAGAGAACAGGGCACATTCAGGGAAGCAATCAAGGATAAGAAACTGAAGCAGATCAAGTGCACAATCGTTGGCGAAATCGAGAAAACGACCGAGGGTACAATAGAGCGAGAAATATTTGAGGGCAATACGATCAAGGGCAGTATCGAATATAATATCTTGCGCACATCGGAGAGTAAAATGAAGGGCGATATCAAGGGCACACTTCATGGTGAAATCTTGGACAGATCGGAGAGCAACATGCAGGGCAATATCGAGGGCACAATCACGGGTAGCATCAATGAAATAATAAACAGCACAGACCGGGTTTCAGTCATGGAAACAGACAAGATCTGCATAGCCCGTTTTGACTATGGAGCTAAAAAAGATAACCCACTATTGAAAATACCATTTTATAGGAAAGATGGAAGCAAACTTAACGACAAAACAACTGAAGAACTGGAAAATATGCTTTTTCTGCCAAAGAAATTTCAAATGAAAACCAGTCATTGCTTTGGAATGAATTTGTAAGGAAATTGTAACTAAAAGAAGAAACAATTAACGAAACCAAAAGAAAAAAAAAGCGGAGACAATATTCAAGAGAGAGATCAATAACAAAAAAAAAAAATCAGATCGAATATAACCAATGAAAGAAAACAAAATCATAGACAACTTGTGAGATGAGTAATGACACTTGGCAAAAAATTAAAATTATAAAAATATATTGAAACTATTCAAACATTGAAAGCTTAAAAATACTAATTGGACAACATTCTCTATTCTAAATTAAAAGAACTTTTTGATCGGAAATATTTACTTTTAAGAAAATTTTTAAGGTTTTGAAAAAAAAAATTAACATATATTTCCTTACTTATAAATTAAATCCTCTCATTGAGTCACGAAAGAAACATATGAGAAAGATTCATTCTTTGCTTAAAATTTGGTAAAAGTTTAAAATTTTAAAAACATCTTGAAACTATTTTTAAATTCAAAGGCTAGAAATATTAAGCGAACAGCACTTTTTTCCTAAATTAACTATGTTTTTTTTACTTTTCTACTAGAAATATTGTCTAGTCTTCGATTTCTTTAAATTTTAACATATATTTTCTTACTTTCAAAAATTATAACCTCTCATTGAGTCATGTTAAGAATATGGGAAAACCATCACTTTTTTGTTTAAGATTTGGTAAAAGTTTAAAAGTGTAAATGTATATTGAAACTTTTGTAAGATTCAAATGTTAGAAATAATAAACGTGCAATAATTTTTTTGTAAATTAACCATCGATTTTTTTTTGTTTTGTTTTCTCTTCGATTTCTTTAAATTTTATCATATATTTCCTTACTTTGAAAATATATAATTTCATTGTGTATCATTAAAAATGTATATGAGAATTAGATAATTTTTTGTGTGTGGTTGGTTGTCATACATGCACGCGCACTCTCTAACAGACTCACATTGACACACTCGATGCACCAGTAATTGTGTCGATAAGTCGGGCGTCCTTTTGTTGAAATAACTTTTTTCATGAATAGAGAAAGGCAGAGAGTAGGCTGAATTGTATCTGTGCCGCATAAAACTGTTAAAGGGATTTCATTCGTGTTATGACGTTCAAATTTTATTCGAGATTGACGTGACTATAATTCTTAAAGTTTCAATAAAAGAAGTATTAATTGAGCACATTGTGTTGATGTGAGCGACTTGACCATCTCCTCATATTTGCTGGCATTTTGTCCAAGAAAAGCATTTGGGTAGAGAAACTTCAAAATGAATAGTCTCGATATTATTAAATGTTATTGCTGATGATGTTGAAGATGCTTTATTAAGTAAAGTGAAAGTTGTGTTGTGTTATAAAAAAAGTGGGTGTAATCGTCAGCTGACTTTTCATATAACAACAAAGTTCACTTCCTGTTTTTTTTTTCTGCCAACATCGGAGACACTTTCTGATCGCTTATATTATTTGTGACACCAGATATTTCATGCCAATGCGACAGAGATAATTTCAAATCAAATATTAGAAATATTCAACTGAACATGTCTGGATAATTTATATTTTTACCTCACATTACAAAATATTTCAAAAATTATAACCTCTCATTGAGTCATGTTAGAATATAGGAAAATCATCACTATTTTGTTTAAGATTTGGTCAAAGTGTAAATGTATATTGAAAACTTTCAAAGATTCAAAGCAAAAAGATTTCAAAGCAAAAAGTAAATTAGATATATTCAAATAAGCTTTCTCCGTTTTTGTTTTAGAAGTCTAATTTCTCAAGATTGGTATTTGAGCAGTTTGTTACACATCCCAGTGCCCAAACAATAACCGGTATAAGCCTGAACTTGATTCTGCAGGTTCCTTACTAGTTCAGCCTAGGTATTTTCTTTTTCACTGGTCTCTAACTTTATGTTCACATCCTCAGAGCAGCTGATTTTCACAACAGTACACAGTTTCTCTTCTCTATCGCAAATTACTATCATGTTTATTATGTTTACATTTTATTGAGGTTTTCGCTGGAACAGTCCATCAGTACTTCTTTTTATTTTGAGTGGCTATAGCTTCTACTATACTGTAGGCTCTCATTTCTTTGGTTTCAGAGTTATCCCTCCCACGGATCTCATTATAGAGTGTCCAAGCTACAACACCATGTCTCATCGGTAGATAATATAGTGATGACATCTTATGTTGATGACAACTGCTTATGATGTAGGTAATATCTTTGGTGTTAACTCCACAAAGTATCCATCTGTTATCACATTTTGCTGATTTTTCTGCGTCTCTGTCCCTTTTGTGCATCAGGTATTTGGTTGATGTTTCTTGTTCCTGGATGGCAAACATATAACCTTCAAAGTGGGAGGTTGTAATCCGGTTGTTGATCCATGATAGACTGTTTTGATGATCAATATTACTATCATCTCTGATCTTTCTGCTAATATATCCATGCAGAGTCTTCTGCTGATATACACTCATTTTTTCATCTGATGATACGTGCGGTAGAGTCGTGCGACTTCTTTGGACATGTATTTAAGGTTATCAGGTGAGGAATGCTTCTCAAGGAGCTGCTTTCCAAGTCTCATGATGATATCAGTCTCATGATGATATCAGTCTCATGATGATATCAGTCTCATGATGATATCAGTCTCATGATGATATCAGTCTCATGTATGCACTTGGTCAGGCGATGCGCTACGACACTTGGTGATTACAAGATGTTACCAAAGGTATATGACACGACATACAAAGGCATTTTGGATCGATGTTAAGCCTTTGCCGCCTTCTTTTCATTTTAGATAGAGGCAGTCTACATTACTGTTGGTGTGGAAATTATGTGTGCTTATTAGAACACATAAAGCTGAAAATCAGTGAAAAAGAGACCACCTATGCTGAACCATTGAGAAATCTGCAGTTACTATCCAGATTACAAATTCAGGTTTATACCTGTAATTATTGGGGCCTGGGATATGTAACACACTGCCTAAATACTAATCTTGAGAAATTAGGCTTCTCAAAACCAGAAAGGAGAAAGCTAATTCGAAGACTACAGATCCAGTCCATCACTGGATCTGTAAAAATCTGTAAAACCTTCCAAAAAGTTTATCATTTAAATATATATGAGCATGTCTAGAAATGTAACAATATGCATAAGAATACATACATAAGACATACAAATCTGCACATACATACATGCATGCATACATACATACATACATACATACATACATACACACACACACACACACACACACACACACACATACATGCATACATATATACATACAAACAAGCAAACAAAAATACCCTGTTGCTGATGTTGAAATTCCACTGAAGGAACCTTGGATCTAGGTTAGAAACCGGTTCTTTCTCTATAGACAAGAAATCTTGAAATAAACTGAATAATGACATCCATACACACTGCCCAAATACGAATTTTGGGAAATTAGGCTTCTCAAAACCAGAAAGGAGAAACATGATTCGAAAATTACAGATTGAAGCCGTCACTGGAATTAAAAACTGTAAAACTTTCCACAAGTTTGTCATTTAAGTATATATATGAGTATGTCTAGACATGCAACTATATGCGGAAAATTACACGCATAAAACAAAACATCCAAATCTGCACATATACATACATACAGCATTACTGGCTCAAGTAACTGACCACTGTCCTCCTACTACGACTATAGTAAATACCAGGTACAACCGCAACGATTATTGTAGTAGTAGTGGTAGTCAGGATTATATACCGGTGAAACGTGCCCTTACTGAAATTTTCTGAAAAATAATAACTTTGACTTTGAAGTACTCTCTCGAGGAGAGCATATTTTCTACCAAAGTAAGGAAAAAAAACCCACTAGATACGGTATAAAAAGTTCTTAACGAAATTGGTGATGAGTATTTACAGCGGTGTGAGGAACCCACATACTGATAAATCAGTGCCTGTCTATATGCTCTGGCTATTACTGAAGTTTTCTGAAGACGTTTAGCTTCTCACCATACTTCTACACAAAGACACCATCTTCTGTTATATATTTACATGTTCTTTTACGGAAATGAAAGTAACTGAGAATTCTGTTTCAAGAAAGTTAATCCATGTCATTTGCGCACAGCTTTTCAAATGTAATTAGTAGCACTAACAATTTACATCAACATAATTACAACAAACGTTTTTTAGACCCACTTCAGAGAAAAAGATACACGTGCTGGAAGAGCATATACAGGAAAACCCAAAGTAATGAACTTAACAAACACACATATTTATCAAAACTAAAAAGAAAAACAACATAAAGCACTAAAAAGAATATTGACAAATGTGAAATTATATCCAACAACAACAGAAACAAGAATTAAAAGATGCGGGCGTCCAAACTGAGGAATTTGCTTCAGCCTATTGGGAAGTTCGGAATTCTAGTTCAAATAAGGAGAGAGATTCACAGTTCAGACTGATTTTACTAGGGCATCCAAAAATTCAATTTATATAAATTGTCCAGGATGTGGGCAGAATTATTTAGACCGAAGAAGGATGTGCCTTATATGGAGAACTGCACATCATGTGGACAAATACTATTTGAGCGAACACATAGAGAGATGTGCGAGCAATCTCCAACCAAACTTCACTGTTTTCCCTTTTTTACCAGTGCAAGGAGCTAATTTCTGTACAACAACGGTAAAATAAAGAGAAAATATTTATTGTAAAATAACCAAACACTTAGATCAGTTGTTAGAAGTTAAATATGTCTCATATATAACAGACCTGATCTAAAAGATTTATATCAAAATTTCTGAAGACGTTTAGCTACTCACCATACTTCTATACGAATGTCACCACCTCTAAGCTATATAGTACAGAGTTCTTTTAAGAAAATAAAAGTAACTGAAAATTCCGTTTTATTAAAACAAATGATTTGACGGGCAACACTTGTTTTCTTAACGAAACACTTTCAAACTTGGGTCGCTGGTAGAATGTGTCATACAAAACAACTTTTTCTCTTAGCCTTCTTAACAAAAAATTGTACATCGCAAGTTATTTCATGTTAAAGTTGTCGTATTTCTGTAATTTCAACCAATCACTGACGTCTATTCAGCTGAATACAGTCAGTGCTCTTTTTATAAACAATAAATTTTGGCCGGTCATAAAAATGTTATTCCCTGTGATATATTTCATCCGGTTTAATCGTAATTTATACGCATATATTGTTTATATAATAAATAACGCTGTGCGTAACTGTGTGTGTAACAATTTTTCGCTAGTATTCAGTAACACATTTTCTAAATGATGGTAGAGTTTGATTTGAAGAAGAACTAGAGTTCGGGTTCTAGAGTTAGGGTTAGTTTTAGGGTGACGGTTAGGGTTATGATTATTTTTGCCATAACCTCACTCATAACCCTAACCCTAACCCTAACTCTAAAACCCGAACCCTAACCCTAAACTAGAGTTTGATTTGAAGAAGATTTGGCTGCTATTTCTAGGAAATAAAGCACTTGGTGGAGGTGCATTAATAATTCTGCCAGCTCCAATAACAAGTGCAGGCAATATTCAAGTATTTTGATGGCTTTTTCCCCTTTGTTTACGAACAGTCTAGTTAATCGGAAATGTCAGAACTAACGGGGATTAATACCATATACACCGTCACAGCACACACACACACACTCGTATACTTATGTGAAAACATCGGGCTTTCTGCGCTGTAGTTAAATCCGAATGTGATAATTGTACGCTACTAATATAACTACTACTACTACTACTACTACTACTACTACTACTACTACTACTACTACTACTACTACTACTACTACTACTCGATATTATTAAATGTTATTGCTGATGATGTTGAAGATGCTTTATTAAGTAAAGTGAAAGTTGTGTTGTATTATAAAAAAAGTGGGTGTAGTCGTCAGCTGACTTTTCATATAACAACAAAGTTCACTTCCTGTTTTTTTTTTTTTCTGCCAACATCGGAGACACTTTCTGATCGCTTATATTATTTGTGACACCAGATATTTCATGCCAATGCGACAGAGATAATTTCAAATCAAATATTAGAAATATTCAACTGAACATGTCTGGATAATTTATATTTTTACCTCACATTACAAAATATTTCAAAAATTATAACCTCTCATTGAGTCATGTTAGAATATGGGAAAATCATCACTATTTTGTTTAAGATTTGGTCAAAGTGTAAATGTATATTGAAAACTTTCAAAGATTCAAAGCAAAAAGATTTCAAAGCAAAAAGTAAATTAGATATATTCCTTAACAATTTTATAATGGCTAACAGTTTCGGATCAGGTTTTTCAGGACGCTATTCATGGATGCATGCAATTTCCATCACTCTGTATTAAAATTGTTAATACTGTACAATTTCAGAGTTTACGTAATATCAAACATATGGTAAAAGTTAAAATTTTTAAAAACATATTGAAACTATTTCTAAATTCAAAGGCTAGAAATAATAGGCGAACAACACTTTTTTCCTAAATTAACTATAGGTGTTTGTAGTCTTTGGTAAATCTATTCTAGCAGGATATATATTTTTCAAAAGGTTTTACGTGCCTTGTATTGCTTTGACGACTTTTATGTTTGTTGGTAGGCTATTTTATTGGAGCGATGTAGCCATTGTCTATAGCATTTGTATGTTCATGTATGTAATACATTGATTGTTTTATTACTTGTATTTATGTTCGAGAAGTTAACATTTTGTTGTTCGTGTTTTAGGTTGTACTTGTGTTTGTAGTATTAGTGGTGTTTGTAATAGCGATAGCAATAAAGATGGCGTTGACAGTATTCGCGTTGTCCTTGCTGAAGGTGTGATATCGGCATATCATTATTTAAATCTAAAACCCACCCTCTCTCTCTCTCTCCTCTCTCTCTCTCTCTCCTCTCTCTCTCTCACTCTCTCTCTCTCTCTCTCTCTCTCTCTCTCTCTATCTATCTATCTATCTATCTATCTTTCTCCGTTCCGTCGTACCGCACGGCCTTTCTTTGCTAGCATGTTTTGTCTTTCTTTCTCTTTTGTTCACATTTGACAATTTAGAGTTTTCCTCGTTACCTTCGCCACACAACATACCCTGAGTGTTTTCCGTAAGCTAGAGAAGAGCATGATTTGTGCAGGATTGTATTTTTCTTCTGTTATTGATCTTTTAGTCGTTGTTTTAAGGCTTTCTGTTGCTGCTCGCTGTTGTTGTTCTAGGTGCAGCTTCAATTTTAGTACCTAGTGCAGCAGCCATTGTAGCGATGTTGCTGGTATTGTTGATGTTTCTGCGTTAGCAGTAGTGGACTCTCTCTCTCTCTCTCTCTCTCTCTCTCTCTATCTCTCTCTCTCTCTCTCTCTCTCTCTCTCTCTCTCCTCCTCTCTCTCTCTCTCTCTCCTCTCTCTCTCTCTCTCTCTCTCTCTCTCTCTCAGTAGTCACTTTTTATTGTTATTTTTGTTGCTGGAAGGAGAAAGCCGTAAGGTAAGCGGTGCTACCAAGATTGTGATATCTAGATCTTCAATCTCTATTACCAGTTGCTGCTCTCTTTAGATCTTTATTAGGTAGGGTTTCATCTGAACCAGGATTTCCAATCCTAACCCAACCTAATTTTATTTCTGAATTTTGCTTTTTATTTCCATCATTGTTTTAAGCTCTTCCAGAATAATACATTTTATCAGCCAGCAGAAGTTAAGTTCTGGTTGTACGTTTGCAATTTTCACCATGAGCACTCATTTTCTGTCTCAGATAAATTGGAATCACTGTAAATTTGTTACCTCTATATGGGACAGTGAAATGTTTCTAGGCTAGAGTTTCCGAGTGAATATTTACTCGTATGCGACCATACTGGTTGACACAAGTGATAAAACCTATGTCACTCCATAGCTCAGCGGAATTTGCTTTAACTGGCATATTTTCAAATATACACTTGTACACTACCGTTCTTCTACGTTTTTTGCTCTAGAACGTACGGTGGTACAATGACTGTAGTCCTTTTACTATTTGGTATTTTCTATCCAATTGGACAAAATCAAATGTTTTGGCAGTACCAGCAAAGGAGCTGCTTTTTACTGTGATTTTACTGCTGTTGTTACTGTTGCTGCATCATTGCTTATAACTATGTAGTAGCAGTGGTCAACTGCTTCTAATTCAACTTGTTACTAATGCAGTAATGATTTCCATCCCTGTCTCTCTCTTTCTTTCTCTCTCTCTCTCTTTCTTTCTCTCTCTCTCTCTCTCTCTCTCTCTCTCTCTCTCCCTCCCCCTCTCTCTCTCTCTCTCTCTCTCTCTCTCTCTCTATCTCTCCCTACCCCTCTCTCTCTCTCTCTCTCTCTCTCTCTTCATTGTGTGGGTGTCAGGCAGTTTTACTTCTATCTACAGCTCTAAGGGACACATCAATATTACGGCTGCTATTGTTGCTATTGACACTGCTATCATAGTTGCTAGTTACTCCTGCAGTGGTAGTACCGCGTAAAAGGTTTTGACTGTAGCGACATTCCCAATCGCTTTTCTTCGTTTTCTTCACTAGAAATAAAACGTGGAAGCCGTCTTAGAGATTGTTGTCTTGATTGAAAAATATTAGTTTTCCGTCGGAAGAATAACTAAAGAAGTCGACAAGCTTCTGATAGCTCGATTTTCTTAAAAAAGATGAAACAATAAAATTAAGAATTACAGCTCTCTAAGGAAACAATAACTTACGGAGCACCTAAAATAACATTCAGCTAAGACAATGAACGCTACTACTACTACTACTACTACTACTACTACTACTTGTGATAATAAGGATGACGATGATGATTTCGTTTTTAGTGAGAAAAAGACAGTGAAAAAGACAACATACACGTTTGCGTGTCATACGTAAAAGTGCAAAAGCGAGAGTAACAAAAAAATTGCAAGAAAATTCCAACAAACAAGATTCGCAAATAGAGAGCAGCGACTGAGACAAAAGAACATGCTTGCGCTTTCAGGTGAAAGAAAGGTGGCGAAGATATTTTCATGATAGACACGGTTGATTGACAAATATTCCCTGCTTGAGACAACAGATTAACAATGTACGAGTTCTAAACGAATACACATACAAAGTGGTTTCGTCGCTCTGCATGTATTTCAGACAGATATGGCTGACAACACTTTCATGTCTCTAGAGCATTCCTTGAATCAGAAATACTGCTAGACCAGGAATTCCTGGAGGCTATCCATAGTTCCTGGCTCGAAAGCTCTCTGGAACTAATCATCATTTGATTCGCGTTGATATTTACACTGAGTTTCTCAGAGAACGTCATGATCCTTTACCATCGGTAGTCCTCAAAAGAATGCCAGTATGGAAGCTCCATCTACCGCAGTGTCCAACTGTCGTGAGCAGCAAACAATATTCTAGTTACCATGCACCTCGTATAAATCCTTGCTTGAACCAGAACTGCGACTCCGTCTAGGAGACAAGTTGTAAAAATACGTGTCTGGCAAAAGCAATTAAATCTGTTCACCGTTTAAGAATATAGATGTCGCAGCCCTAGTGTTTGTGCTCTGAATGTTGATAGCAGATGGCAGCCTTGCAATAGAAGGTATCCCTTGCACAAGAACAGACGCTTCAACCTGGGCGGACGACGAAAGCTAAAGCAAAATACAACGGTCAGGTGGTAATGTATAACGGAAGTGGTGTATGCGTTTTCTATTCCTGCCTGACACTTACGGGATTTTCCTCTTAGCCCATTTCTGGGTGAGACTGGCAACTTTGCTTATTATTGTATCTTTTATAATGGTGTTGATCACCTCTATTCTTGTGATGTACAGCAACATTTCGACACGTCTCTCTCCCAGCCCCGTGAGTTTTGTCTCATTTTACCGTCCTCCTTTTCTTCACCATTTGAGGGAGAATCATTGAGAAATGAAAAGACTGGTTGATGGATAGTATTTGTCATTTGTGTCTCTGGGGGTGTTGCGCTAAGAGTGACTGCATATCTTTGGATGTTGCTGTTGTGAAGTGGATGACGTTAATTCCTTTCGATATTCCGGTTATGATTTTGGTTTTTTATGTTTTTATTGCTGCTACTTTGCTTACCACTGTTATTGTTGCTGTTGGTTGTGGTGTTGCTACTACAGCTGAATTGTTGTAATGGTGGTGCTGAAGTCATAGTGCTTTGACTCCTTTTGTCTGGAGATAGAAAGTGCTCTGCTGGTTAGAGTAACCGCAAGTGTAACATCTGTGTCCCCTGCTACCTCTCCCACAACTCTTATTGAGTTTACTCCTTCCAAATTGACGAAGGAGCGAAGCTTTTTTAGTTTCTCTATTGTGAGCAGCAACTCTGTTCCTAATTTTCACTCTGACAAGTTTTTGTAGGGAGTTGATTTTGTGCTAATGACTTCCTCGTTCTCTTCTAAAATCTTAGAATTTTTGATGGTTCACTTGTGAAGCTCATCTTAGTTATTGCTTTCCCATATAAATCGATAATAATGAATACTCGTTAGAGGACCACGTATGATGCTTGGCTATCTTTCGGGCCTCTTCTTAGTCTAGACATATGTCCTTCTCACTAGTTGGATGTCAAAATTACCGCCACGTTTAATATTTAAAAAAAAAAAGTTTTTCGGAAGAAAAAACTTTTAGTAATTATTTTGCTCCAAATGGACGAAGGAACCAACCAGCCTTTCAATGTCTTGGTTAACCCGAGCCCCACAAACAAAATGGACTTTAAAAATCTCACAAAAACCTTTTCTCCAGAAGAATAAACAAACAACAATTATTTTGTAACTTACGTAGCCTAAGTAAAGCACGCTGAAACTTCTCAGTATTCTGGCTGTAAATGAAGGAATATTACAAATACATATTACAAAAATGAACAGATTATACTGTGGAATGAAAAAAATTCTCTCATGCTATTTAAACTTTTTCAGCTGATTTGGGGTAATTTTAGTGTGCTGAATCCGAATCTGACATTACTTTTCAGATAGCACCCGTAGTATTTTTTTAGTTATTCGCAGCATCAGATTTTCAACCAACTGGTAATATAGACAAAATAGTAGGCTATTTGCTTTCGATTTTCATTCATATACTCAACTGAAACAAAAAGAAGTGCTGATAGAGGGATATGTAGGCTACCTGTTAAATTGGCACATAAGATGAGAATTTATTTTACTTTGTTATCACTGTAGTTATAGTAAAGTTCTCCTCACAGTAGGCTATTGATATTAGGTTTTACAGTGCTCCCTCTCTATAACGCGGGTGATATGATCCAAAAAAACCAACCGTGTTCTATCCGGGCCGCGGATCCACGGGTCCACGGGTCCACGGGTAAGCGGCGGGAGCTTACCCGTGTTCATGCAGCTAAAAGTATTCCAATACTCCTTCATATTTTAGCAAAAATAGTTTAAGTGAATAAAGCACTGCATTTTGTTTCTAGGAAGAGTGAAGCTAAGATCAAAGTTGATGTTTTTAATCGACCAGAAATTCGCACACTAATTTATGATGAGCTTTTTCAAGAAAAATTAACCTCACTAGAGAAAACTGCTTAGGAATAGTTTGTTTCTCTTATAAACAAAAGTTTTTGGAAAATGAAAAATCATCTATGTTGAAATTGTGAATGATTATTTGAAAGCTTATAAGCAACTTGGGGCTAGAATGTCTCTAAAAATTCATTTTCTCCACTCTCATCTTGATTTCTTTCCACCCAATATGGGTGATGTAAGTGATGAGCATGGGGAATGATTTCATCAACAAATCAAAGAGCTAGAATACCGCTACAAAGGCAGACTTACACCAAACATGCTGACGGACTACTGCTGGTTTTTAAAACGAGAAATGAACACGCAACATAAGCGTAAAGGAAGACGCCAAAGCTATTTTTGAAAAACATAAAAATAATATTCACTTTACACTTTTGTTTTGTGTTTTATTGGTTTTAGAGTTACTTTTCCATCTAGTTGCTATTGTTCTTATGCCAAATAACGGTAATCTACGCTTAACATGTTGATTATATTTGTCATGAATTATCACATTATTGTATTTTTGGTAGGAGTATAACAATGATAGCGCAAAAACCTGACGTGCTACAGTAAAAATGATTGTAGATTCGGAATCAGCGCTCCCAAATTACCAATGAGCACTATTTCGACTAATAGTAGCAAAGTTTTGTTGACTAGTGTTATGGAAAAAACTGGCAGGAAAACAAACAGGATATACGCATTGGAATCTAGCAGAGGGTGAGAAATAAACAGCATTAACTACTGACTACTAGATTAACACTAATATTCTAGATGACGCGCGACAATAGTGTAACGAATAACCAAACATTATCCGTCAGTTTGTGATCTAAAAGATTTATATCAAGATTTCTGAAGACGTTTGACTTCTCAATATACTTCCATATGAAGTACACCATGTCTAAGCCATAACTTCTGTTATACATTTATGTGGTCTTTTAAGAAATTGAAAGTAACTGAAATTTCTGTTTTACGAAAGCTAATCCACGTCATCTGTGAAGATGTTTTATTTTATTAATATCCAGAAAATAATATTCGTTCTATTTTCCAAAGGCAACGATAATATAATTTTGTAGTTTCTTAACTGATGTAAGATTTGCTTTTATTGTTGTTGTTGTAGTTCTTGCTGCAACTGTAAATTTGAGGAGTGATGTTATTGCTGGTATTCTAAAGAAAATTCCAACGACACTACATTTGCTCGTTCGAACTTAACACGCATATATTTAAATACATCTATTCAGTCAAACACACACACACACACACACACACACACACACACACACACACACACACACACACACAAACACACACACACACACATACACACACGCACACACACAAACACACACACACACATGCACACACGCACGCACGCACGCACGCACATACACACACATACATACACATGCACACACGTATACATATTGGAAAAGTACGGTTTTTCTGCGCAGTAACTACGAATGTGATACTACTACTACTACTACTACTACTACGACTACTACTACTACTACTACTACTACTACTACTACTACTACTACTACTACTACTCGATATTATTAAATGTTATTGCTGGTGATGTTGAAAATGCTTTATTAAGTAAAGTGAAAGTTGTGTTGTGTCATTAAGAAGTGGGTGTAGTCGTCAGCTGACTTTTCATATAAAAACAACGATAATTTATATTTCTACTCCACATTACAAAACTAACAAGCACAACAACAACTAAACCACCTCCAGCAACATAAACGACAAGCAAAAAGTAAGTTAGATATATTCCTAACAATTTTATAATGCCTAACGCAAACGATACAAGTTCGGATCAGGTTTTTCAGGACGCTATTCATGGATCTATGGAGTTGCCACCACTCTGTGTAAAGATTATCAATACAATACAATTTCAGAGATTACGTAATATCAAACAACTAGGTTTGTGTTATTATGTTTATCCATCAGCTTCGCATAATAGATTCGAGCATTGTCTGGGGACATGTCATCTAGCTGGGAAAATGATTCGCCATCTTAAGCAGCAAGATTCCAATTTGGGTATAACTGATAGAGATATACTATGTGTTGAAATTGCTGGTTTGTGCCACGATTTAGGACATGCACCTTTTTCGCATGCCTTTGAAGGTATTATTAATGAAACTCGAGGAGAAGATAATAAATGGAAACATGAAAAGGCATCGTGTTATATGTTGGATCATCTTCTTGGAGAGAACACATATATTAAAAACAAACTTGAGACTGATGAAATTGATTTCATAAAAGATATTATTATTGGTGAACAAAGGAAGTCTAAGAAGTCAAATTTCTTTTACCAAATTGTCAGCAATAATTTCTATAACATTGACGTTGACAAATGGGATTATCTGGCGAGAGATTCCCATTTTCTTGGCATTGGAACATCCTTTGATCACGAAAGAATGCTGAAAATGTCCAAAGTAATAGATGGCACGCTATGCTACAGAGACAAAACGCTTAAAAATTTCTATGATATGTTTTATTCACGATATCGACTACATAACACGGCTTACCAGCACAAAACTGTTCTCCTGCTTAATAAACTACTTGGCGATGCTTTCAATTCCGCAGATAAACACCTCGCAATTTTCGAGAGGGTGGACGATATGAAGAAATTTACTTATTTTACTGATAGTATTTTGGAGGAGATGTTAAAGTGTGAGGGGAGTGAATGTCTCGAAGACGCCCAGAAAAAACTGAAGGCTATAATCGGTCGGTCTTTTGCATACAAAGGCACCGTCACAGACACAATCGAGGGCACAATCACGGGCACAATCACGGGCACATTCGAAGACAGTGATACGAGGAGAAATACAAGGAAGAGGAGAATCGATGCCAAATTTCGGGCCGATTGTAGAGAACAGGGCACATTCAGGGAAGCAATCAAGGATAAGAAACTGAAGCAGATCAAGTGCACAATCGTTGGCAAAATCGAGAAAACGACCGAGGGTACAATAGAGCGAGAAATATTTGAGGGCAATACGATCAAGGGCAGTATCGAATATAATATCTTGCGCACATCGGAGAGTAAAATGAAGGGCGATATCAAGGGCACACTTCATGGTGAAATCTTGGACAGATCGGAGAGCAACATGCAGGACAATATCGAGGGCACAATCACGGGTAGCATCAATGAAATAATAAACAGCACAGACCGGGTTTCAGTCATGGAAACAGACAAGATCTGCATAGCCCGTTTTGACTATGGAGCTAAAAAAGATAACCCACTATTGAAAATACCATTTTATAGGAAAGATGGAAGCAAACTTAACGACAAAACAACTGAAGAACTGGAAAATATGCTTTTTCTGCCAAAGAAATTTCAAATGAAAACCAGTCATTGCTTTGGAATGAATTTGTAAGGAAATTGTAACTAAAAGAAGAAACAATTAACGAAACCAAAAGAAAAATAAAGCGGAGACAATATTCAAGAGAGAGATCAATAACAAAAAAAAAAAAATCAGATCGAATATAACCAATGAAAGAAAACAAAATCATAGACAACTTGTGAGATGAGTAATGACACTTGGCAAAAAATTAAAATTATAAAAATATATTGAAACTATTCAAACATTGAAAGCTTAAAAATACTAATTGGACAACATTCTCTATTCTAAATTAAAAGAACTTTTTGATCGGAAATATTTACTTTTAAGAAAATCTTTAAGGTTTTGAAAAAAAAAATTAACATATATTTCCTTACTTATAAATTAAATCCTCTCATTGAGTCACGAAAGAAACATATGAGAAAGATTTATTCTTTGCTTAAAATTTGGTAAAAGTTTAAAATTTTAAAAACATCTTGAAACTATTTTTAAATTCAAAGGCTAGAAATATTAAGCGAACAGCACTTTTTTCCTAAATTAACTATGTTTTTTTTACTTTTCTACTAGAAATATTGTCTAGTCTTCGATTTCTTTAAATTTTAACATATATTTTCTTACTTTCAAAAATTATAACCTCTCATTGAGTCATGTTAAGAATATGGGAAAACCATCACTTTTTTGTTTAAGATTTGGTAAAAGTTTAAAAGTGTAAATGTATATTGAAACTTTTGTAAGATTCAAATGTTAGAAATAATAAACGTGCAATAATTTTTTTGTAAATTAACCATCGATTTTTTTTTGTTTTGTTTTCTCTTCGATTTCTTTAAATTTTATCATATATTTCCTTACTTTGAAAATATATAATTTCATTGTGTATCATTAAAAATGTATATGAGAATTAGATAATTTTTTGTGTGTGGTTGGTTGTCATACATGCACGCGCACTCTCTAACAGACTCACATTGACACACTCGATGCACCAGTAATTGTGTCGATAAGTCGGGCGTCCTTTTGTTGAAATAACTTTTTTCATGAATAGAGAAAGGCAGAGAGTAGGCTGAATTGTATCTGTGCCGCATAAAACTGTTAAAGGGATTTCATTCGTGTTATGACGTTCAAATTTTATTCGAGATTGACGTGACTATAATTCTTAAAGTTTCAATAAAAGAAGTATTAATTGAGCACATTGTGTTGATGTGAGCGACTTGACCATCTCCTCATATTTGCTGGCATTTTGTCCAAGAAAAGCATTTGGGTAGAGAAACTTCAAAATGAATAGTCTCCCTTAATCTTGTAATGATATTGAAGGAGATAACTCGTTATATTACTTTTGTTTTATTTATCTCCCTTCGTTGTTGTTTTACAAACAGGATATACGCATTGTAATCTTGCAGTGGGTGAGAAATAAACAGCATTAACTACTGACTACTAGATTTACACTAATATTGTAGATGAGGCGCGACAATAGTGTAGCGAGTAACCAAACATATAGGTCAGTTTGTAGAGGTCAAATATGTACCAAATATATTTCACCTGATCTAGAAGATTTATATCAAGATTTCTGAAGACGCTTGGCTTCTCAATATACTTCCATATGAAGTACACCATGTCTAAGCCATAACTTCTGTTATACATTTATGTTTTCCTTTAAGAAAATGAAAGTAACTGAAGATTCTGTTTTACGAAAGCTAATCTACGTCATCTGTGAACATGTTCTCTTTTATTAATATCCAGAAAATAATATTCGTTCTATTTTCCAAAGGTATTGATTATATAATTTCGTAGTTTCTTAACTGATGTAGGATTTGTTTTTATTGTTGTAGTTCTTGCTGCTACTGTTGATTTTTCAGAGGAGTGATGTTATTGCTGGTATTCTAGAGAAAATTCTAACGACACTATATTTGCCTTGTTCCAACTTTACACACATACATTTACCTACATCTATTCATTCACACACACACAAACACACACACACACACACACACACACACACACACACACACACACACAACACTCACACGTGCATTCACATACACACACACACACACATACTTACATACACATGCACACTCGTATACTTATGTGAAAACATCGGGCTTTCTGCGCTGTAGTTAAATCCGAATGTGATAATTGTACGCTAATAATATAACTACTACTACTACTACTACAACTACTACAACTACTACTACTACTACTACTACTACTACTACTACTACTACTACTACTACTACTACTACTATTCGATATTATTAAATGTTATTGCTGATGATGTTGAAGATGCTTTATTAAGTAAAGTGAAAGTTGTGTTGTGTTATAAAAAAAAGTGGGTGTAGTCGTCAGCTGACTTTTCATATAACAACAAAGTTCACTTCCTGTTTTTGTCCTGCCAACATCGGAGACACTTTCTGATCGCTTATATTATTTGTGACACCAGATATTTCATGTCAATGCGACTGAGATAATTTCAAATCAAATATTAGAGATATTCAACTAAATATATCTGGATAATTTATATTTTTACCCCACATTACAAAACATTACAAAATTATAACCTCTCATTGAGTCATGTTAGAATATTGAAAAATCATCACATTTTTGTTTAAGATTTGGTAAAAGTTTAAAAGTGTAAATGTATATAGAAACTTTTCTAAGATTCAAATGTTAGAAATAATAAACGTGCAATAATTTTTTTCTAAATTAACCATTGATGTTTTTTTTTCTTTCTTCATTTCGATTTTTAAAAAATTTTATCATATATTTCCATACTTTGAAAATATATAATTTCATTGTGTATCATTAAAAATGTATATGAGAAGTAGAGAATTTTTTGTGTGTGTGATTGGTTTTCATACATGCACGCGCACTCTCTAACAGACTCACATTGACACACTCGAAGCACCAGTAGTTGTGTCGATAAGTCGGGCGTCCTTTTGTTGAAATAACTTCTTTCATGAATAGAGAAAAGCAGAGAGTAGGCTGAATTGTATCTGTGCCGCATAAAACTGTTAAAGGGATTTCATTCGTGTTATGACGTTCAAATTTTATTCGAGATTGACGTTACTATATCGTGTAATCAACATCGTGTTGATATAGATAAACTTCAGAATAAATAGTCTCCCTTAATCTTGTAATTATATTGAAGGAGACAACTCGTTATATTACTTTTGTTGTATTTATCTTACTTCGTTGTTGTTTTACAAACAGGATATACGCATTGGAATCTAGCAGAGGGTGAGAAATAAACAGCATTAACTACTGACTACTAGATTAACACTAATATTCTAGATGACGCGCGACAATAGTGTAACGAATAACCAAACATTATCCGTCAGTTTGTGATCTAAAAGATTTATATCAAGATTTCTGAAGACGTTTGACTTCTCAATATACTTCCATATGAAGTACACCATGTCTAAGCCATAACTTCTGTTATACATTTATGTGGTCTTTTAAGAAATTGAAAGTAACTGAAATTTCTGTTTTACGAAAGCTAATCCACGTCATCTGTGAAGATGTTTTATTTTATTAATATCCAGAAAATAATATTCGTTCTATTTTCCAAAGGCAACGATAATATAATTTTGTAGTTTCTTAACTGATGTAAGATTTGCTTTTATTGTTGTTGTTGTAGTTCTTGCTGCAACTGTAAATTTGAGGAGTGATGTTATTGCTGGTATTCTAAAGAAAATTCCAACGACACTACATTTGCTCGTTCGAACTTAACACGCATATATTTAAATACATCTATTCAGTCAAACACACACACACACACACACACACACACACACACACACACACACACACACACACACACACACACACATACACACACGCACACACACAAACACACACACACACATGCACACACGCACGCACGCACGCACGCACATACACACACATACATACACATGCACACACGTATACATATTGGAAAAGTACGGTTTTTCTGCGCAGTAACTACGAATGTGATACTACTACTACTACTACTACTACTACGACTACTACTACTACTACTACTACTACTGCTACTACTACTACTACTACTACTACTACTACTACTACTACTCGATATTATTAAATGTTATTGCTGGTGATGTTGAAAATGCTTTATTAAGTAAAGTGAAAGTTGTGTTGTGTCATTAAGAAGTGGGTGTAGTCGTCAGCTGACTTTTCATATAAAAACAACGATAATTTATATTTCTACTCCACATTACAAAACTAACAAGCACAACAACAACTAAACCACCTCCAGCAACATAAACGACAAGCAAAAAGTAAGTTAGATATATTCCTAACAATTTTATAATGCCTAACGCAAACGATACAAGTTCGGATCAGGTTTTTCAGGACGCTATTCATGGATCTATGGAGTTGCCACCACTCTGTGTAAAGATTATCAATACAATACAATTTCAGAGATTACGTAATATCAAACAACTAGGTTTGTGTTATTATGTTTATCCATCAGCTTCGCATAATAGATTCGAGCATTGTCTGGGGACATGTCATCTAGCTGGGAAAATGATTCGCCATCTTAAGCAGCAAGATTCCAATTTGGGTATAACTGATAGAGATATACTATGTGTTGAAATTGCTGGTTTGTGCCACGATTTAGGACATGCACCTTTTTCGCATGCCTTTGAAGGTATTATTAATGAAACTCGAGGAGAAGATAATAAATGGAAACATGAAAAGGCATCGTGTTATATGTTGGATCATCTTCTTGGAGAGAACACATATATTAAAAACAAACTTGAGACTGATGAAATTGATTTCATAAAAGATATTATTATTGGTGAACAAAGGAAGTCTAAGAAGTCAAATTTCTTTTACCAAATTGTCAGCAATAATTTCTATAACATTGACGTTGACAAATGGGATTATCTGGCGAGAGATTCCCATTTTCTTGGCATTGGAACATCCTTTGATCACGAAAGAATGCTGAAAATGTCCAAAGTAATAGATGGCACGCTATGCTACAGAGACAAAACGCTTAAAAATTTCTATGATATGTTTTATTCACGATATCGACTACATAACACGGCTTACCAGCACAAAACTGTTCTCCTGCTTAATAAACTACTTGGCGATGCTTTCAATTCCGCAGATAAACACCTCGCAATTTTCGAGAGGGTGGACGATATGAAGAAATTTACTTATTTTACTGATAGTATTTTGGAGGAGATGTTAAAGTGTGAGGGGAGTGAATGTCTCGAAGACGCCCAGAAAAAACTGAAGGCTATAATCGGTCGGTCTTTTGCATACAAAGGCACCGTCACAGACACAATCGAGGGCACAATCACGGGCACAATCACGGGCACATTCGAAGACAGTGATACGAGGAGAAATACAAGGAAGAGGAGAATCGATGCCAAATTTCGGGCCGATTGTAGAGAACAGGGCACATTCAGGGAAGCAATCAAGGATAAGAAACTGAAGCAGATCAAGTGCACAATCGTTGGCAAAATCGAGAAAACGACCGAGGGTACAATAGAGCGAGAAATATTTGAGGGCAATACGATCAAGGGCAGTATCGAATATAATATCTTGCGCACATCGGAGAGTAAAATGAAGGGCGATATCAAGGGCACACTTCATGGTGAAATCTTGGACAGATCGGAGAGCAACATGCAGGACAATATCGAGGGCACAATCACGGGTAGCATCAATGAAATAATAAACAGCACAGACCGGGTTTCAGTCATGGAAACAGACAAGATCTGCATAGCCCGTTTTGACTATGGAGCTAAAAAAGATAACCCACTATTGAAAATACCATTTTATAGGAAAGATGGAAGCAAACTTAACGACAAAACAACTGAAGAACTGGAAAATATGCTTTTTCTGCCAAAGAAATTTCAAATGAAAACCAGTCATTGCTTTGGAATGAATTTGTAAGGAAATTGTAACTAAAAGAAGAAACAATTAACGAAACCAAAAGAAAAATAAAGCGGAGACAATATTCAAGAGAGAGATCAATAACAAAAAAAAAAAAATCAGATCGAATATAACCAATGAAAGAAAACAAAATCATAGACAACTTGTGAGATGAGTAATGACACTTGGCAAAAAATTAAAATTATAAAAATATATTGAAACTATTCAAACATTGAAAGCTTAAAAATACTAATTGGACAACATTCTCTATTCTAAATTAAAAGAACTTTTTGATCGGAAATATTTACTTTTAAGAAAATCTTTAAGGTTTTGAAAAAAAAAATTAACATATATTTCCTTACTTATAAATTAAATCCTCTCATTGAGTCACGAAAGAAACATATGAGAAAGATTTATTCTTTGCTTAAAATTTGGTAAAAGTTTAAAATTTTAAAAACATCTTGAAACTATTTTTAAATTCAAAGGCTAGAAATATTAAGCGAACAGCACTTTTTTCCTAAATTAACTATGTTTTTTTTACTTTTCTACTAGAAATATTGTCTAGTCTTCGATTTCTTTAAATTTTAACATATATTTTCTTACTTTCAAAAATTATAACCTCTCATTGAGTCATGTTAAGAATATGGGAAAACCATCACTTTTTTGTTTAAGATTTGGTAAAAGTTTAAAAGTGTAAATGTATATTGAAACTTTTGTAAGATTCAAATGTTAGAAATAATAAACGTGCAATAATTTTTTTGTAAATTAACCATCGATTTTTTTTTGTTTTGTTTTCTCTTCGATTTCTTTAAATTTTATCATATATTTCCTTACTTTGAAAATATATAATTTCATTGTGTATCATTAAAAATGTATATGAGAATTAGATAATTTTTTGTGTGTGGTTGGTTGTCATACATGCACGCGCACTCTCTAACAGACTCACATTGACACACTCGATGCACCAGTAATTGTGTCGATAAGTCGGGCGTCCTTTTGTTGAAATAACTTTTTTCATGAATAGAGAAAGGCAGAGAGTAGGCTGAATTGTATCTGTGCCGCATAAAACTGTTAAAGGGATTTCATTCGTGTTATGACGTTCAAATTTTATTCGAGATTGACGTGACTATAATTCTTAAAGTTTCAATAAAAGAAGTATTAATTGAGCACATTGTGTTGATGTGAGCGACTTGACCATCTCCTCATATTTGCTGGCATTTTGTCCAAGAAAAGCATTTGGGTAGAGAAACTTCAAAATGAATAGTCTCCCTTAATCTTGTAATGATATTGAAGGAGATAACTCGTTATATTACTTTTGTTTTATTTATCTCCCTTCGTTGTTGTTTTACAAACAGGATATACGCATTGTAATCTTGCAGTGGGTGAGAAATAAACAGCATTAACTACTGACTACTAGATTTACACTAATATTGTAGATGAGGCGCGACAATAGTGTAGCGAGTAACCAAACATATAGGTCAGTTTGTAGAGGTCAAATATGTACCAAATATATTTCACCTGATCTAGAAGATTTATATCAAGATTTCTGAAGACGCTTGGCTTCTCAATATACTTCCATATGAAGTACACCATGTCTAAGCCATAACTTCTGTTATACATTTATGTTTTCCTTTAAGAAAATGAAAGTAACTGAAGATTCTGTTTTACGAAAGCTAATCTACGTCATCTGTGAACATGTTCTCTTTTATTAATATCCAGAAAATAATATTCGTTCTATTTTCCAAAGGTATTGATTATATAATTTCGTAGTTTCTTAACTGATGTAGGATTTGTTTTTATTGTTGTAGTTCTTGCTGCTACTGTTGATTTTTCAGAGGAGTGATGTTATTGCTGGTATTCTAGAGAAAATTCTAACGACACTATATTTGCCTTGTTCCAACTTTACACACATACATTTACCTACATCTATTCATTCACACACACACAAACACACACACACACACACACACACACACACACACACACACACACAACACTCACACGTGCATTCACATACACACACACACACACATACTTACATACACATGCACACTCGTATACTTATGTGAAAACATCGGGCTTTCTGCGCTGTAGTTAAATCCGAATGTGATAATTGTACGCTAATAATATAACTACTACTACTACTACTACAACTACTACAACTACTACTACTACTACTACTACTACTACTACTACTACTACTACTACTACTACTACTACTACTATTCGATATTATTAAATGTTATTGCTGATGATGTTGAAGATGCTTTATTAAGTAAAGTGAAAGTTGTGTTGTGTTATAAAAAAAAGTGGGTGTAGTCGTCAGCTGACTTTTCATATAACAACAAAGTTCACTTCCTGTTTTTGTCCTGCCAACATCGGAGACACTTTCTGATCGCTTATATTATTTGTGACACCAGATATTTCATGTCAATGCGACTGAGATAATTTCAAATCAAATATTAGAGATATTCAACTAAATATATCTGGATAATTTATATTTTTACCCCACATTACAAAACATTACAAAATTATAACCTCTCATTGAGTCATGTTAGAATATTGAAAAATCATCACATTTTTGTTTAAGATTTGGTAAAAGTTTAAAAGTGTAAATGTATATAGAAACTTTTCTAAGATTCAAATGTTAGAAATAATAAACGTGCAATAATTTTTTTCTAAATTAACCATTGATGTTTTTTTTTCTTTCTTCATTTCGATTTTTAAAAAATTTTATCATATATTTCCATACTTTGAAAATATATAATTTCATTGTGTATCATTAAAAATGTATATGAGAAGTAGAGAATTTTTTGTGTGTGTGATTGGTTTTCATACATGCACGCGCACTCTCTAACAGACTCACATTGACACACTCGAAGCACCAGTAGTTGTGTCGATAAGTCGGGCGTCCTTTTGTTGAAATAACTTCTTTCATGAATAGAGAAAAGCAGAGAGTAGGCTGAATTGTATCTGTGCCGCATAAAACTGTTAAAGGGATTTCATTCGTGTTATGACGTTCAAATTTTATTCGAGATTGACGTTACTATATCGTGTAATCAACATCGTGTTGATATAGATAAACTTCAGAATAAATAGTCTCCCTTAATCTTGTAATTATATTGAAGGAGACAACTCGTTATATTACTTTTGTTGTATTTATCTTACTTCGTTGTTGTTTTACAAACAGGATATACGCATTGGAATCTAGCAGAGGGTGAGAAATAAACAGCATTAACTACTGACTACTAGATTAACACTAATATTCTAGATGACGCGCGACAATAGTGTAACGAATAACCAAACATTATCCGTCAGTTTGTGATCTAAAAGATTTATATCAAGATTTCTGAAGACGTTTGACTTCTCAATATACTTCCATATGAAGTACACCATGTCTAAGCCATAACTTCTGTTATACATTTATGTGGTCTTTTAAGAAATTGAAAGTAACTGAAATTTCTGTTTTACGAAAGCTAATCCACGTCATCTGTGAAGATGTTTTATTTTATTAATATCCAGAAAATAATATTCGTTCTATTTTCCAAAGGCAACGATAATATAATTTTGTAGTTTCTTAACTGATGTAAGATTTGCTTTTATTGTTGTTGTTGTAGTTCTTGCTGCAACTGTAAATTTGAGGAGTGATGTTATTGCTGGTATTCTAAAGAAAATTCCAACGACACTACATTTGCTCGTTCGAACTTAACACGCATATATTTAAATACATCTATTCAGTCAAACACACACACACACACACACACACACACACACACACACACACACACACACACACACACACACACATACACACACGCACACACACAAACACACACACACACATGCACACACGCACGCACGCACGCACGCACATACACACACATACATACACATGCACACACGTATACATATTGGAAAAGTACGGTTTTTCTGCGCAGTAACTACGAATGTGATACTACTACTACTACTACTACTACTACGACTACTACTACTACTACTACTACTACTGCTACTACTACTACTACTACTACTACTACTACTACTACTACTCGATATTATTAAATGTTATTGCTGGTGATGTTGAAAATGCTTTATTAAGTAAAGTGAAAGTTGTGTTGTGTCATTAAGAAGTGGGTGTAGTCGTCAGCTGACTTTTCATATAAAAACAACGATAATTTATATTTCTACTCCACATTACAAAACTAACAAGCACAACAACAACTAAACCACCTCCAGCAACATAAACGACAAGCAAAAAGTAAGTTAGATATATTCCTAACAATTTTATAATGCCTAACGCAAACGATACAAGTTCGGATCAGGTTTTTCAGGACGCTATTCATGGATCTATGGAGTTGCCACCACTCTGTGTAAAGATTATCAATACAATACAATTTCAGAGATTACGTAATATCAAACAACTAGGTTTGTGTTATTATGTTTATCCATCAGCTTCGCATAATAGATTCGAGCATTGTCTGGGGACATGTCATCTAGCTGGGAAAATGATTCGCCATCTTAAGCAGCAAGATTCCAATTTGGGTATAACTGATAGAGATATACTATGTGTTGAAATTGCTGGTTTGTGCCACGATTTAGGACATGCACCTTTTTCGCATGCCTTTGAAGGTATTATTAATGAAACTCGAGGAGAAGATAATAAATGGAAACATGAAAAGGCATCGTGTTATATGTTGGATCATCTTCTTGGAGAGAACACATATATTAAAAACAAACTTGAGACTGATGAAATTGATTTCATAAAAGATATTATTATTGGTGAACAAAGGAAGTCTAAGAAGTCAAATTTCTTTTACCAAATTGTCAGCAATAATTTCTATAACATTGACGTTGACAAATGGGATTATCTGGCGAGAGATTCCCATTTTCTTGGCATTGGAACATCCTTTGATCACGAAAGAATGCTGAAAATGTCCAAAGTAATAGATGGCACGCTATGCTACAGAGACAAAACGCTTAAAAATTTCTATGATATGTTTTATTCACGATATCGACTACATAACACGGCTTACCAGCACAAAACTGTTCTCCTGCTTAATAAACTACTTGGCGATGCTTTCAATTCCGCAGATAAACACCTCGCAATTTTCGAGAGGGTGGACGATATGAAGAAATTTACTTATTTTACTGATAGTATTTTGGAGGAGATGTTAAAGTGTGAGGGGAGTGAATGTCTCGAAGACGCCCAGAAAAAACTGAAGGCTATAATCGGTCGGTCTTTTGCATACAAAGGCACCGTCACAGACACAATCGAGGGCACAATCACGGGCACAATCACGGGCACATTCGAAGACAGTGATACGAGGAGAAATACAAGGAAGAGGAGAATCGATGCCAAATTTCGGGCCGATTGTAGAGAACAGGGCACATTCAGGGAAGCAATCAAGGATAAGAAACTGAAGCAGATCAAGTGCACAATCGTTGGCAAAATCGAGAAAACGACCGAGGGTACAATAGAGCGAGAAATATTTGAGGGCAATACGATCAAGGGCAGTATCGAATATAATATCTTGCGCACATCGGAGAGTAAAATGAAGGGCGATATCAAGGGCACACTTCATGGTGAAATCTTGGACAGATCGGAGAGCAACATGCAGGACAATATCGAGGGCACAATCACGGGTAGCATCAATGAAATAATAAACAGCACAGACCGGGTTTCAGTCATGGAAACAGACAAGATCTGCATAGCCCGTTTTGACTATGGAGCTAAAAAAGATAACCCACTATTGAAAATACCATTTTATAGGAAAGATGGAAGCAAACTTAACGACAAAACAACTGAAGAACTGGAAAATATGCTTTTTCTGCCAAAGAAATTTCAAATGAAAACCAGTCATTGCTTTGGAATGAATTTGTAAGGAAATTGTAACTAAAAGAAGAAACAATTAACGAAACCAAAAGAAAAATAAAGCGGAGACAATATTCAAGAGAGAGATCAATAACAAAAAAAAAAAAATCAGATCGAATATAACCAATGAAAGAAAACAAAATCATAGACAACTTGTGAGATGAGTAATGACACTTGGCAAAAAATTAAAATTATAAAAATATATTGAAACTATTCAAACATTGAAAGCTTAAAAATACTAATTGGACAACATTCTCTATTCTAAATTAAAAGAACTTTTTGATCGGAAATATTTACTTTTAAGAAAATCTTTAAGGTTTTGAAAAAAAAAATTAACATATATTTCCTTACTTATAAATTAAATCCTCTCATTGAGTCACGAAAGAAACATATGAGAAAGATTTATTCTTTGCTTAAAATTTGGTAAAAGTTTAAAATTTTAAAAACATCTTGAAACTATTTTTAAATTCAAAGGCTAGAAATATTAAGCGAACAGCACTTTTTTCCTAAATTAACTATGTTTTTTTTACTTTTCTACTAGAAATATTGTCTAGTCTTCGATTTCTTTAAATTTTAACATATATTTTCTTACTTTCAAAAATTATAACCTCTCATTGAGTCATGTTAAGAATATGGGAAAACCATCACTTTTTTGTTTAAGATTTGGTAAAAGTTTAAAAGTGTAAATGTATATTGAAACTTTTGTAAGATTCAAATGTTAGAAATAATAAACGTGCAATAATTTTTTTGTAAATTAACCATCGATTTTTTTTTGTTTTGTTTTCTCTTCGATTTCTTTAAATTTTATCATATATTTCCTTACTTTGAAAATATATAATTTCATTGTGTATCATTAAAAATGTATATGAGAATTAGATAATTTTTTGTGTGTGGTTGGTTGTCATACATGCACGCGCACTCTCTAACAGACTCACATTGACACACTCGATGCACCAGTAATTGTGTCGATAAGTCGGGCGTCCTTTTGTTGAAATAACTTTTTTCATGAATAGAGAAAGGCAGAGAGTAGGCTGAATTGTATCTGTGCCGCATAAAACTGTTAAAGGGATTTCATTCGTGTTATGACGTTCAAATTTTATTCGAGATTGACGTGACTATAATTCTTAAAGTTTCAATAAAAGAAGTATTAATTGAGCACATTGTGTTGATGTGAGCGACTTGACCATCTCCTCATATTTGCTGGCATTTTGTCCAAGAAAAGCATTTGGGTAGAGAAACTTCAAAATGAATAGTCTCCCTTAATCTTGTAATGATATTGAAGGAGATAACTCGTTATATTACTTTTGTTTTATTTATCTCCCTTCGTTGTTGTTTTACAAACAGGATATACGCATTGTAATCTTGCAGTGGGTGAGAAATAAACAGCATTAACTACTGACTACTAGATTTACACTAATATTGTAGATGAGGCGCGACAATAGTGTAGCGAGTAACCAAACATATAGGTCAGTTTGTAGAGGTCAAATATGTACCAAATATATTTCACCTGATCTAGAAGATTTATATCAAGATTTCTGAAGACGCTTGGCTTCTCAATATACTTCCATATGAAGTACACCATGTCTAAGCCATAACTTCTGTTATACATTTATGTTTTCCTTTAAGAAAATGAAAGTAACTGAAGATTCTGTTTTACGAAAGCTAATCTACGTCATCTGTGAACATGTTCTCTTTTATTAATATCCAGAAAATAATATTCGTTCTATTTTCCAAAGGTATTGATTATATAATTTCGTAGTTTCTTAACTGATGTAGGATTTGTTTTTATTGTTGTAGTTCTTGCTGCTACTGTTGATTTTTCAGAGGAGTGATGTTATTGCTGGTATTCTAGAGAAAATTCTAACGACACTATATTTGCCTTGTTCCAACTTTACACGCATACATTTACCTACATCTATTCATTCACACACACACAAACACACACACACACACACACACACACACACACACACACACACACACAACACTCACACGTGCATTCACATACACACACACACACACATACTTACATACACATGCACACTCGTATACTTATGTGAAAACATCGGGCTTTCTGCGCTGTAGTTAAATCCGAATGTGATAATTGTACGCTAATAATATAACTACTACTACTACTACTACAACTACTACAACTACTACTACTACTACTACTACTACTACTACTACTACTACTACTACTACTACTACTACTACTACTACTACTATTCGATATTATTAAATGTTATTGCTGATGATGTTGAAGATGCTTTATTAAGTAAAGTGAAAGTTGTGTTGTGTTATAAAAAAAAGTGGGTGTAGTCGTCAGCTGACTTTTCATATAACAACAAAGTTCACTTCCTGTTTTTGTCCTGCCAACATCGGAGACACTTTCTGATCGCTTATATTATTTGTGACACCAGATATTTCATGTCAATGCGACTGAGATAATTTCAAATCAAATATTAGAGATATTCAACTAAATATATCTGGATAATTTATATTTTTACCCCACATTACAAAACATTACAAAATTATAACCTCTCATTGAGTCATGTTAGAATATTGAAAAATCATCACATTTTTGTTTAAGATTTGGTAAAAGTTTAAAAGTGTAAATGTATATAGAAACTTTTCTAAGATTCAAATGTTAGAAATAATAAACGTGCAATAATTTTTTTCTAAATTAACCATTGATGTTTTTTTTTCTTTCTTCATTTCGATTTTTAAAAAATTTTATCATATATTTCCATACTTTGAAAATATATAATTTCATTGTGTATCATTAAAAATGTATATGAGAAGTAGAGAATTTTTTGTGTGTGTGATTGGTTTTCATACATGCACGCGCACTCTCTAACAGACTCACATTGACACACTCGAAGCACCAGTAGTTGTGTCGATAAGTCGGGCGTCCTTTTGTTGAAATAACTTCTTTCATGAATAGAGAAAAGCAGAGAGTAGGCTGAATTGTATCTGTGCCGCATAAAACTGTTAAAGGGATTTCATTCGTGTTATGACGTTCAAATTTTATTCGAGATTGACGTTACTATATCGTGTAATCAACATCGTGTTGATATAGATAAACTTCAGAATAAATAGTCTCCCTTAATCTTGTAATTATATTGAAGGAGACAACTCGTTATATTACTTTTGTTGTATTTATCTTACTTCGTTGTTGTTTTACAAACAGGATATACGCATTGGAATCTAGCAGAGGGTGAGAAATAAACAGCATTAACTACTGACTACTAGATTAACACTAATATTCTAGATGACGCGCGACAATAGTGTAACGAATAACCAAACATTATCCGTCAGTTTGTGATCTAAAAGATTTATATCAAGATTTCTGAAGACGTTTGACTTCTCAATATACTTCCATATGAAGTACACCATGTCTAAGCCATAACTTCTGTTATACATTTATGTGGTCTTTTAAGAAATTGAAAGTAACTGAAATTTCTGTTTTACGAAAGCTAATCCACGTCATCTGTGAAGATGTTTTATTTTATTAATATCCAGAAAATAATATTCGTTCTATTTTCCAAAGGCAACGATAATATAATTTTGTAGTTTCTTAACTGATGTAAGATTTGCTTTTATTGTTGTTGTTGTAGTTCTTGCTGCAACTGTAAATTTGAGGAGTGATGTTATTGCTGGTATTCTAAAGAAAATTCCAACGACACTACATTTGCTCGTTCGAACTTAACACGCATATATTTAAATACATCTATTCAGTCAAACACACACACACACACACACACACACACACACACACATACACACACACACACACAAACACACACACACACACACGCACACACGCACGCACGCACGCACGCACATACACACACATACATACACATGCACACACGTATACATATTGGAAAAGTACGGTTTTTCTGCGCAGTAACTACGAATGTGATACTACTACTACTACTACTACTACTACGACTACTACTACTACTAATACTACTACTACTGCTACTACTACTACTACTACTACTACTACTACTACTACTACTACTACTACTACTACTACTCGATATTATTAAATGTTATTGCTGGTGATGTTGAAAATGCTTTATTAAGTAAAGTGAAAGTTGTGTTGTGTCATTAAGAAGTGGGTGTAGTCGTCAGCTGACTTTTCATATAAAAACAACGATAATTTATATTTCTACTCCACATTACAAAACTAACAAGCACAACAACAACTAAACCACCTCCAGCAACATAAACGACAAACAAAAAGTAAGTTAGATATATTCCTAACAATTTTATAATGCCTAACGCAAACGATACAAGTTCGGATCAGGTTTTTCAGGACGCTATTCATGGATCTATGGAGTTGCCACCACTCTGTGTAGAGATTATCAATACAATACAATTTCAGAGATTACGTAATATCAAACAACTAGGTTTGTGTTATTATGTTTATCCATCAGCTTCGCATAATAGATTCGAGCATTGTCTGGGGACATGTCATCTAGCTGGGAAAATGATTCGCCATCTTAAGCAGCAAGATTCCAATTTGGGTATAACTGATAGAGATATACTATGTGTTGAAATTGCTGGTTTGTGCCACGATTTAGGACATGCACCTTTTTCGCATGCCTTTGAAGGTATTATTAATGAAACTCGAGGAGAAGATAATAAATGGAAACATGAAAAGGCATCGTGTTATATGTTGGATCATCTTCTTGGAAAGAACACATATATTAAAAACAAACTTGAGACTGATGAAATTGATTTCATAAAAGATATTATTATTGGTGAACAAAGGAAGTCTAAGAAGTCAAATTTCTTTTACCAAATTGTCAGCAATAATTTCTATAACATTGACGTTGACAAATGGGATTATCTGGCGAGAGATTCCCATTTTCTTGGCATTGGAACATCCTTTGATCACGAAAGAATGCTGAAAATGTCCAAAGTAATAGATGGCACGCTATGCTACAGAGACAAAACGCTTAAAAATTTCTATGATATGTTTTATTCACGATATCGACTACATAACACGGCTTACCAGCACAAAACTGTTCTCCTGCTTAATAAACTACTTGGCGATGCTTTCAATTCCGCAGATAAACACCTCGCAATTTTCGAGAGGGTGGACGATATGAAGAAATTTACTTATTTTACTGATAGTATTTTGGAGGAGATGTTAAAGTGTGAGGGGAGTGAATGTCTCGAAGACGCCCAGAAAAAACTGAAGGCTATAATCGGTCGGTCTTTTGCATACAAAGGCACCGTCACAGACACAATCGAGGGCACAATCACGGGCACATTCGAAGACAGTGATACGAGGAGAAATACAAGGAAGAGGAGAATCGATGCCAAATTTCGGGCCGATTGTAGAGAACAGGGCACATTCAGGGAAGCAATCAAGGATAAGAAACTGAAGCAGATCAAGTGCACAATCGTTGGCGAAATCGAGAAAACGACCGAGGGTACAATAGAGCGAGAAATATTTGAGGGCAATACGATCAAGGGCAGTATCGAATATAATATCTTGCGCACATCGGAGAGTAAAATGAAGGGCGATATCAAGGGCACACTTCATGGTGAAATCTTGGACAGATCGGAGAGCAACATGCAGGGCAATATCGAGGGCACAATCACGGGTAGCATCAATGAAATAATAAACAGCACAGACCGGGTTTCAGTCATGGAAACAGACAAGATCTGCATAGCCCGTTTTGACTATGGAGCTAAAAAAGATAACCCACTATTGAAAATACCATTTTATAGGAAAGATGGAAGCAAACTTAACGACAAAACAACTGAAGAACTGGAAAATATGCTTTTTCTGCCAAAGAAATTTCAAATGAAAACCAGTCATTGCTTTGGAATGAATTTGTAAGGAAATTGTAACTAAAAGAAGAAACAATTAACGAAACCAAAAGAAAAAAAAAGCGGAGACAATATTCAAGAGAGAGATCAATAACAAAAAAAAAAAATCAGATCGAATATAACCAATGAAAGAAAACAAAATCATAGACAACTTGTGAGATGAGTAATGACACTTGGCAAAAAATTAAAATTATAAAAATATATTGAAACTATTCAAACATTGAAAGCTTAAAAATACTAATTGGACAACATTCTCTATTCTAAATTAAAAGAACTTTTTGATCGGAAATATTTACTTTTAAGAAAATTTTTAAGGTTTTGAAAAAAAAAATTAACATATATTTCCTTACTTATAAATTAAATCCTCTCATTGAGTCACGAAAGAAACATATGAGAAAGATTCATTCTTTGCTTAAAATTTGGTAAAAGTTTAAAATTTTAAAAACATCTTGAAACTATTTTTAAATTCAAAGGCTAGAAATATTAAGCGAACAGCACTTTTTTCCTAAATTAACTATGTTTTTTTTACTTTTCTACTAGAAATATTGTCTAGTCTTCGATTTCTTTAAATTTTAACATATATTTTCTTACTTTCAAAAATTATAACCTCTCATTGAGTCATGTTAAGAATATGGGAAAACCATCACTTTTTTGTTTAAGATTTGGTAAAAGTTTAAAAGTGTAAATGTATATTGAAACTTTTGTAAGATTCAAATGTTAGAAATAATAAACGTGCAATAATTTTTTTGTAAATTAACCATCGATTTTTTTTTGTTTTGTTTTCTCTTCGATTTCTTTAAATTTTATCATATATTTCCTTACTTTGAAAATATATAATTTCATTGTGTATCATTAAAAATGTATATGAGAATTAGATAATTTTTTGTGTGTGGTTGGTTGTCATACATGCACGCGCACTCTCTAACAGACTCACATTGACACACTCGATGCACCAGTAATTGTGTCGATAAGTCGGGCGTCCTTTTGTTGAAATAACTTTTTTCATGAATAGAGAAAGGCAGAGAGTAGGCTGAATTGTATCTGTGCCGCATAAAACTGTTAAAGGGATTTCATTCGTGTTATGACGTTCAAATTTTATTCGAGATTGACGTGACTATAATTCTTAAAGTTTCAATAAAAGAAGTATTAATTGAGCACATTGTGTTGATGTGAGCGACTTGACCATCTCCTCATATTTGCTGGCATTTTGTCCAAGAAAAGCATTTGGGTAGAGAAACTTCAAAATGAATAGTCTCGATATTATTAAATGTTATTGCTGATGATGTTGAAGATGCTTTATTAAGTAAAGTGAAAGTTGTGTTGTGTTATAAAAAAAGTGGGTGTAATCGTCAGCTGACTTTTCATATAACAACAAAGTTCACTTCCTGTTTTTTTTTTCTGCCAACATCGGAGACACTTTCTGATCGCTTATATTATTTGTGACACCAGATATTTCATGCCAATGCGACAGAGATAATTTCAAATCAAATATTAGAAATATTCAACTGAACATGTCTGGATAATTTATATTTTTACCTCACATTACAAAATATTTCAAAAATTATAACCTCTCATTGAGTCATGTTAGAATATAGGAAAATCATCACTATTTTGTTTAAGATTTGGTCAAAGTGTAAATGTATATTGAAAACTTTCAAAGATTCAAAGCAAAAAGATTTCAAAGCAAAAAGTAAATTAGATATATTCAAATAAGCTTTCTCCGTTTTTGTTTTAGAAGTCTAATTTCTCAAGATTGGTATTTGAGCAGTTTGTTACACATCCCAGTGCCCAAACAATAACCGGTATAAGCCTGAACTTGATTCTGCAGGTTCCTTACTAGTTCAGCCTAGGTATTTTCTTTTTCACTGGTCTCTAACTTTATGTTCACATCCTCAGAGCAGCTGATTTTCACAACAGTACACAGTTTCTCTTCTCTATCGCAAATTACTATCATGTTTATTATGTTTACATTTTATTGAGGTTTTCGCTGGAACAGTCCATCAGTACTTCTTTTTATTTTGAGTGGCTATAGCTTCTACTATACTGTAGGCTCTCATTTCTTTGGTTTCAGAGTTATCCCTCCCACGGATCTCATTATAGAGTGTCCAAGCTACAACACCATGTCTCATCGGTAGATAATATAGTGATGACATCTTATGTTGATGACAACTGCTTATGATGTAGGTAATATCTTTGGTGTTAACTCCACAAAGTATCCATCTGTTATCACATTTTGCTGATTTTTCTGCGTCTCTGTCCCTTTTGTGCATCAGGTATTTGGTTGATGTTTCTTGTTCCTGGATGGCAAACATATAACCTTCAAAGTGGGAGGTTGTAATCCGGTTGTTGATCCATGATAGACTGTTTTGATGATCAATATTACTATCATCTCTGATCTTTCTGCTAATATATCCATGCAGAGTCTTCTGCTGATATACACTCATTTTTTCATCTGATGATACGTGCGGTAGAGTCGTGCGACTTCTTTGGACATGTATTTAAGGTTATCAGGTGAGGAATGCTTCTCAAGGAGCTGCTTTCCAAGTCTCATGATGATATCAGTCTCATGATGATATCAGTCTCATGATGATATCAGTCTCATGATGATATCAGTCTCATGTATGCAAACTTGGTCAGGCGATGCGCTACGACACTTGGTGATTACAAGATGTTACCAAAGGTATATGACACGACATACAAAGGCATTTTGGATCGATGTTAAGCCTTTGCCGCCTTCTTTTCATTTTAGATAGAGGCAGTCTACATTACTGTTGGTGTGGAAATTATGTGTGCTTATTAGAACACATAAAGCTGAAAATCAGTGAAAAAGAGACCACCTATGCTGAACCATTGAGAAATCTGCAGTTACTATCCAGATTACAAATTCAGGTTTATACCTGTAATTATTGGGGCCTGGGATATGTAACACACTGCCTAAATACTAATCTTGAGAAATTAGGCTTCTCAAAACCAGAAAGGAGAAAGCTAATTCGAAGACTACAGATCCAGTCCATCACTGGATCTGTAAAAATCTGTAAAACCTTCCAAAAAGTTTATCATTTAAATATATATGAGCATGTCTAGAAATGTAACAATATGCATAAGAATACATACATAAGACATACAAATCTGCACATACATACATGCATGCATACATACATACATACATACATACATACATACACACACACACACACACACACACACACACATACATGCATACATATATACATACAAACAAGCAAACAAAAATACCCTGTTGCTGATGTTGAAATTCCACTGAAGGAACCTTGGATCTAGGTTAGAAACCGGTTCTTTCTCTATAGACAAGAAATCTTGAAATAAACTGAATAATGACATCCATACACACTGCCCAAATACGAATTTTGGGAAATTAGGCTTCTCAAAACCAGAAAGGAGAAACATGATTCGAAAATTACAGATTGAAGCCGTCACTGGAATTAAAAACTGTAAAACTTTCCACAAGTTTGTCATTTAAGTATATATATGAGTATGTCTAGACATGCAACTATATGCGGAAAATTACACGCATAAAACAAAACATCCAAATCTGCACATATACATACATACAGCATTACTGGCTCAAGTAACTGACCACTGTCCTCCTACTACGACTATAGTAAATACCAGGTACAACCGCAACGATTATTGTAGTAGTAGTGGTAGTCAGGATTATATACCGGTGAAACGTGCCCTTACTGAAATTTTCTGAAAAATAATAACTTTGACTTTGAAGTACTCTCTCGAGGAGAGCATATTTTCTACCAAAGTAAGGAAAAAAAACCCACTAGATACGGTATAAAAAGTTCTTAACGAAATTGGTGATGAGTATTTACAGCGGTGTGAGGAACCCACATACTGATAAATCAGTGCCTGTCTATATGCTCTGGCTATTACTGAAGTTTTCTGAAGACGTTTAGCTTCTCACCATACTTCTACACAAAGACACCATCTTCTGTTATATATTTACATGTTCTTTTACGGAAATGAAAGTAACTGAGAATTCTGTTTCAAGAAAGTTAATCCATGTCATTTGCGCACAGCTTTTCAAATGTAATTAGTAGCACTAACAATTTACATCAACATAATTACAACAAACGTTTTTTAGACCCACTTCAGAGAAAAAGATACACGTGCTGGAAGAGCATATACAGGAAAACCCAAAGTAATGAACTTAACAAACACACATATTTATCAAAACTAAAAAGAAAAACAACATAAAGCACTAAAAAGAATATTGACAAATGTGAAATTATATCCAACAACAACAGAAACAAGAATTAAAAGATGCGGGCGTCCAAACTGAGGAATTTGCTTCAGCCTATTGGGAAGTTCGGAATTCTAGTTCAAATAAGGAGAGAGATTCACAGTTCAGACTGATTTTACTAGGGCATCCAAAAATTCAATTTATATAAATTGTCCAGGATGTGGGCAGAATTATTTAGACCGAAGAAGGATGTGCCTTATATGGAGAACTGCACATCATGTGGACAAATACTATTTGAGCGAACACATAGAGAGATGTGCGAGCAATCTCCAACCAAACTTCACTGTTTTCCCTTTTTTACCAGTGCAAGGAGCTAATTTCTGTACAACAACGGTAAAATAAAGAGAAAATATTTATTGTAAAATAACCAAACACTTAGATCAGTTGTTAGAAGTTAAATATGTCTCATATATAACAGACCTGATCTAAAAGATTTATATCAAAATTTCTGAAGACGTTTAGCTACTCACCATACTTCTATACGAATGTCACCACCTCTAAGCTATATAGTACAGAGTTCTTTTAAGAAAATAAAAGTAACTGAAAATTCCGTTTTATTAAAACAAATGATTTGACGGGCAACACTTGTTTTCTTAACGAAACACTTTCAAACTTGGGTCGCTGGTAGAATGTGTCATACAAAACAACTTTTTCTCTTAGCCTTCTTAACAAAAAATTGTACATCGCAAGTTATTTCATGTTAAAGTTGTCGTATTTCTGTAATTTCAACCAATCACTGACGTCTATTCAGCTGAATACAGTCAGTGCTCTTTTTATAAACAATAAATTTTGGCCGGTCATAAAAATGTTATTCCCTGTGATATATTTCATCCGGTTTAATCGTAATTTATACGCATATATTGTTTATATAATAAATAACGCTGTGCGTAACTGTGTGTGTAACAATTTTTCGCTAGTATTCAGTAACACATTTTCTAAATGATGGTAGAGTTTGATTTGAAGAAGAACTAGAGTTCGGGTTCTAGAGTTAGGGTTAGTTTTAGGGTGACGGTTAGGGTTATGATTATTTTTGCCATAACCTCACTCATAACCCTAACCCTAACCCTAACTCTAAAACCCGAACCCTAACCCTAAACTAGAGTTTGATTTGAAGAAGATTTGGCTGCTATTTCTAGGAAATAAAGCACTTGGTGGAGGTGCATTAATAATTCTGCCAGCTCCAATAACAAGTGCAGGCAATATTCAAGTATTTTGATGGCTTTTTCCCCTTTGTTTACGAACAGTCTAGTTAATCGGAAATGTCAGAACTAACGGGGATTAATACCATATACACCGTCACAGCACACACACACACACTCGTATACTTATGTGAAAACATCGGGCTTTCTGCGCTGTAGTTAAATCCGAATGTGATAATTGTACGCTACTAATATAACTACTACTACTACTACTACTACTACTACTACTACTACTACTACTACTACTACTACTACTACTACTACTACTCGATATTATTAAATGTTATTGCTGATGATGTTGAAGATGCTTTATTAAGTAAAGTGAAAGTTGTGTTGTATTATAAAAAAAGTGGGTGTAGTCGTCAGCTGACTTTTCATATAACAACAAAGTTCACTTCCTGTTTTTTTTTTTTTCTGCCAACATCGGAGACACTTTCTGATCGCTTATATTATTTGTGACACCAGATATTTCATGCCAATGCGACAGAGATAATTTCAAATCAAATATTAGAAATATTCAACTGAACATGTCTGGATAATTTATATTTTTACCTCACATTACAAAATATTTCAAAAATTATAACCTCTCATTGAGTCATGTTAGAATATGGGAAAATCATCACTATTTTGTTTAAGATTTGGTCAAAGTGTAAATGTATATTGAAAACTTTCAAAGATTCAAAGCAAAAAGATTTCAAAGCAAAAAGTAAATTAGATATATTCCTTAACAATTTTATAATGGCTAACAGTTTCGGATCAGGTTTTTCAGGACGCTATTCATGGATGCATGCAATTTCCATCACTCTGTATTAAAATTGTTAATACTGTACAATTTCAGAGTTTACGTAATATCAAACATATGGTAAAAGTTAAAATTTTTAAAAACATATTGAAACTATTTCTAAATTCAAAGGCTAGAAATAATAGGCGAACAACACTTTTTTCCTAAATTAACTATAGGTGTTTGTAGTCTTTGGTAAATCTATTCTAGCAGGATATATATTTTTCAAAAGGTTTTACGTGCCTTGTATTGCTTTGACGACTTTTATGTTTGTTGGTAGGCTATTTTATTGGAGCGATGTAGCCATTGTCTATAGCATTTGTATGTTCATGTATGTAATACATTGATTGTTTTATTACTTGTATTTATGTTCGAGAAGTTAACATTTTGTTGTTCGTGTTTTAGGTTGTACTTGTGTTTGTAGTATTAGTGGTGTTTGTAATAGCGATAGCAATAAAGATGGCGTTGACAGTATTCGCGTTGTCCTTGCTGAAGGTGTGATATCGGCATATCATTATTTAAATCTAAAACCCACCCTCTCTCTCTCTCTCTCTCTCTCTCTCCTCTCTCTCTCTCTCTCTCTCTCTCTCTCTCTCTCTCTCTCTCTCTCTCTCTATCTATCTATCTATCTATCTATCTTTCTCCGTTCCGTCGTACCGCACGGCCTTTCTTTGCTAGCATGTTTTGTCTTTCTTTCTCTTTTGTTCACATTTGACAATTTAGAGTTTTCCTCGTTACCTTCGCCACACAACATACCTGAGTTTTCCGTAGCTAGAAGAGGCATGATTTGTGCAGGATTGTATTTTCTTCTGTTATTGATCTTTTAGTCGTTGTTTTAAGGCTTTCTGTTGCTGCTGCTGTTGTTGTTCTAGGTGCAGCTTCAATTTTAGTACCTAGTGCAGCAGCCATTGTAGCGATGTTGCTGGTATTGTTGATGTTTCTGCGTTAGCAGTAGTGGACTCTCTCTCTCTCTCTCTCTCTCTCTCTCTCTATCTCTCTCTCTCTCTCTCTCTCTCTCTCTCTCTCTCTCTCTCTCTCTCTCTCTCTCTCTCTCTCTCTCTCTCTCTCTCAGTAGTCACTTTTTATTGTTATTTTTGTTGCTGGAAGGAGAAAGCCGTAAGGTAAGCGGTGCTACCAAGATTGTGATATCTAGATCTTCAATCTCTATTACCAGTTGCTGCTCTCTTTAGATCTTTATTAGGTAGGGTTTCATCTGAACCAGGATTTCCAATCCTAACCCAACCTAATTTTATTTCTGAATTTTGCTTTTTATTTCCATCATTGTTTTAAGCTCTTCCAGAATAATACATTTTATCAGCCAGCAGAAGTTAAGTTCTGGTTGTACGTTTGCAATTTTCACCATGAGCACTCATTTTCTGTCTCAGATAAATTGGAATCACTGTAAATTTGTTACCTCTATATGGGACAGTGAAATGTTTCTAGGCTAGAGTTTCCGAGTGAATATTTACTCGTATGCGACCATACTGGTTGACACAAGTGATAAAACCTATGTCACTCCATAGCTCAGCGGAATTTGCTTTAACTGGCATATTTTCAAATATACACTTGTACACTACCGTTCTTCTACGTTTTTTGCTCTAGAACGTACGGTGGTACAATGACTGTAGTCCTTTTACTATTTGGTATTTTCTATCCAATTGGACAAAATCAAATGTTTTGGCAGTACCAGCAAAGGAGCTGCTTTTTACTGTGATTTTACTGCTGTTGTTACTGTTGCTGCATCATTGCTTATAACTATGTAGTAGCAGTGGTCAACTGCTTCTAATTCAACTTGTTACTAATGCAGTAATGATTTCCATCCCTGTCTCTCTCTTTCTTTCTCTCTCTCTCTCTTTCTTTCTCTCTCTCTCTCTCTCTCTCTCTCTCTCTCTCTCCCTCCCCCTCTCTCTCTCTCTCTCTCTCTCTCTCTCTCTCTATCTCTCCCTACCCCTCTCTCTCTCTCTCTCTCTCTCTCTCTTCATTGTGTGGGTGTCAGGCAGTTTTACTTCTATCTACAGCTCTAAGGGACACATCAATATTACGGCTGCTATTGTTGCTATTGACACTGCTATCATAGTTGCTAGTTACTCCTGCAGTGGTAGTACCGCGTAAAAGGTTTTGACTGTAGCGACATTCCCAATCGCTTTTCTTCGTTTTCTTCACTAGAAATAAAACGTGGAAGCCGTCTTAGAGATTGTTGTCTTGATTGAAAAATATTAGTTTTCCGTCGGAAGAATAACTAAAGAAGTCGACAAGCTTCTGATAGCTCGATTTTCTTAAAAAAGATGAAACAATAAAATTAAGAATTACAGCTCTCTAAGGAAACAATAACTTACGGAGCACCTAAAATAACATTCAGCTAAGACAATGAACGCTACTACTACTACTACTACTACTACTACTACTACTTGTGATAATAAGGATGACGATGATGATTTCGTTTTTAGTGAGAAAAAGACAGTGAAAAAGACAACATACACGTTTGCGTGTCATACGTAAAAGTGCAAAAGCGAGAGTAACAAAAAAATTGCAAGAAAATTCCAACAAACAAGATTCGCAAATAGAGAGCAGCGACTGAGACAAAAGAACATGCTTGCGCTTTCAGGTGAAAGAAAGGTGGCGAAGATATTTTCATGATAGACACGGTTGATTGACAAATATTCCCTGCTTGAGACAACAGATTAACAATGTACGAGTTCTAAACGAATACACATACAAAGTGGTTTCGTCGCTCTGCATGTATTTCAGACAGATATGGCTGACAACACTTTCATGTCTCTAGAGCATTCCTTGAATCAGAAATACTGCTAGACCAGGAATTCCTGGAGGCTATCCATAGTTCCTGGCTCGAAAGCTCTCTGGAACTAATCATCATTTGATTCGCGTTGATATTTACACTGAGTTTCTCAGAGAACGTCATGATCCTTTACCATCGGTAGTCCTCAAAAGAATGCCAGTATGGAAGCTCCATCTACCGCAGTGTCCAACTGTCGTGAGCAGCAAACAATATTCTAGTTACCATGCACCTCGTATAAATCCTTGCTTGAACCAGAACTGCGACTCCGTCTAGGAGACAAGTTGTAAAAATACGTGTCTGGCAAAAGCAATTAAATCTGTTCACCGTTTAAGAATATAGATGTCGCAGCCCTAGTGTTTGTGCTCTGAATGTTGATAGCAGATGGCAGCCTTGCAATAGAAGGTATCCCTTGCACAAGAACAGACGCTTCAACCTGGGCGGACGACGAAAGCTAAAGCAAAATACAACGGTCAGGTGGTAATGTATAACGGAAGTGGTGTATGCGTTTTCTATTCCTGCCTGACACTTACGGGATTTTCCTCTTAGCCCATTTCTGGGTGAGACTGGCAACTTTGCTTATTATTGTATCTTTTATAATGGTGTTGATCACCTCTATTCTTGTGATGTACAGCAACATTTCGACACGTCTCTCTCCCAGCCCCGTGAGTTTTGTCTCATTTTACCGTCCTCCTTTTCTTCACCATTTGAGGGAGAATCATTGAGAAATGAAAAGACTGGTTGATGGATAGTATTTGTCATTTGTGTCTCTGGGGGTGTTGCGCTAAGAGTGACTGCATATCTTTGGATGTTGCTGTTGTGAAGTGGATGACGTTAATTCCTTTCGATATTCCGGTTATGGTTTTGGTTTTTTATGTTTTTATTGCTGCTACTTTGCTTACCACTGTTATTGTTGCTGTTGGTTGTGGTGTTGCTACTACAGCTGAATTGTTGTAATGGTGGTGCTGAAGTCATAGTGCTTTGACTCCTTTTGTCTGGAGATAGAAAGTGCTCTGCTGGTTAGAGTAACCGCAAGTGTAACATCTGTGTCCCCTGCTACCTCTCCCACAACTCTTATTGAGTTTACTCCTTCCAAATTGACGAAGGAGCGAAGCTTTTTTAGTTTCTCTATTGTGAGCAGCAACTCTGTTCCTAATTTTCACTCTGACAAGTTTTTGTAGGGAGTTGATTTTGTGCTAATGACTTCCTCGTTCTCTTCTAAAATCTTAGAATTTTTGATGGTTCACTTGTGAAGCTCATCTTAGTTATTGCTTTCCCATATAAATCGATAATAATGAATACTCGTTAGAGGACCACGTATGATGCTTGGCTATCTTTCGGGCCTCTTCTTAGTCTAGACATATGTCCTTCTCACTAGTTGGATGTCAAAATTACCGCCACGTTTAATATTTAAAAAAAAAAAGTTTTTCGGAAGAAAAAACTTTTAGTAATTATTTTGCTCCAAATGGACGAAGGAACCAACCAGCCTTTCAATGTCTTGGTTAACCCGAGCCCCACAAACAAAATGGACTTTAAAAATCTCACAAAAACCTTTTCTCCAGAAGAATAAACAAACAACAATTATTTTGTAACTTACGTAGCCTAAGTAAAGCACGCTGAAACTTCTCAGTATTCTGGCTGTAAATGAAGGAATATTACAAATACATATTACAAAAATGAACAGATTATACTGTGGAATGAAAAAAATTCTCTCATGCTATTTAAACTTTTTCAGCTGATTTGGGGTAATTTTAGTGTGCTGAATCCGAATCTGACATTACTTTTCAGATAGCACCCGTAGTATTTTTTTAGTTATTCGCAGCATCAGATTTTCAACCAACTGGTAATATAGACAAAATAGTAGGCTATTTGCATTCGATTTTCATTCATATACTCAACTGAAACAAAAAGAAGTGCTGATAGAGGGATATGTAGGCTACCTGTTAAATTGGCACATAAGATGAGAATTTATTTTACTTTGTTATCACTGTAGTTATAGTAAAGTTCTCCTCACAGTAGGCTATTGATATTAGGTTTTACAGTGCTCCCTCTCTATAACGCGGGTGATATGATCCAACAAAACCAACCGTGTTCTATCCGGGCCGCGGATCCACGGGTCCACGGGTCCACGGGTAAGCGGCGGGAGCTTACCCGTGTTCATGCAGCTAAAAGTATTCCAATACTCCTTCATATTTTAGCAAAAATAGTTTAAGTGAATAAAGCACTGCATTTTGTTTCTAGGAAGAGTGAAGCTAAGATCAAAGTTGATGTTTTTAATCGACCAGAAATTCGCACACTAATTTATGATGAGCTTTTTCAAGAAAAATTAACCTCACTAGAGAAAACTGCTTAGGAATAGTTTGTTTCTCTTATAAACAAAAGTTTTTGGAAAATGAAAAATCATCTATGTTGAAATTGTGAATGATTATTTGAAAGCTTATAAGCAACTTGGGGCTAGAATGTCTCTAAAAATTCATTTTCTCCACTCTCATCTTGATTTCTTTCCACCCAATATGGGTGATGTAAGTGATGAGCATGGGGAATGATTTCATCAACAAATCAAAGAGCTAGAATACCGCTACAAAGGCAGACTTACACCAAACATGCTGACGGACTACTGCTGGTTTTTAAAACGAGAAATGAACACGCAACATAAGCGTAAAGGAAGACGCCAAAGCTATTTTTGAAAAACATAAAAATAATATTCACTTTACACTTTTGTTTTGTGTTTTATTGGTTTTAGAGTTACTTTTCCATCTAGTTGCTATTGTTCTTATGCCAAATAACGGTAATCTACGCTTAACATGTTGATTATATTTGTCATGAATTATCACATTATTGTATTTTTGGTAGGAGTATAACAATGATAGCGCAAAAACCTGACGTGCTACAGTAAAAATGATTGTAGATTCGGAATCAGCGCTCCCAAATTACCAATGAGCACTATTTCGACTAATAGTAGCAAAGTTTTGTTGACTAGTGTTATGGAAAAAACTGGCAGGAAAACAAACAGGATATACGCATTGGAATCTAGCAGAGGGTGAGAAATAAACAGCATTAACTACTGACTACTAGATTAACACTAATATTCTAGATGACGCGCGACAATAGTGTAACGAATAACCAAACATTATCCGTCAGTTTGTGATCTAAAAGATTTATATCAAGATTTCTGAAGACGTTTGACTTCTCAATATACTTCCATATGAAGTACACCATGTCTAAGCCATAACTTCTGTTATACATTTATGTGGTCTTTTAAGAAATTGAAAGTAACTGAAATTTCTGTTTTACGAAAGCTAATCCACGTCATCTGTGAAGATGTTTTATTTTATTAATATCCAGAAAATAATATTCGTTCTATTTTCCAAAGGCAACGATAATATAATTTTGTAGTTTCTTAACTGATGTAAGATTTGCTTTTATTGTTGTTGTTGTAGATCTTGCTGCAACTGTAAATTTGAGGAGTGATGTTATTGCTGGTATTCTAAAGAAAATTCCAACGACACTACATTTGCTCGTTCGAACTTAACACGCATATATTTAAATACATCTATTCAGTCAAACACACACACACACACACACACACACACACACACACACACACACACACACACAAACACACACACACACACGCACACACGCACGCATGCACGCACGCACATACACACACATACATACACATGCACACACGTATACATATTGGAAAAGTACGGTTTTTCTGCGCAGTAACTACGAATGTGATACTACTACTACTACTACTACTACGACTACTACTACTACTACTACTACTACTACTACTACTACTACTACTACTACTACTACTACTACTACTACTACTATTCGATATTATTAAATGTTATTGCTGATGATGTTGAAGATGCTTTATTAAGTAAAGTGAAAGTTGTGTTGTGTTATAAAAAAAAGTGGGTGTAGTCGTCAGCTGACTTTTCATATAACAACAAAGTTCACTTCCTGTTTTTGTCCTGCCAACATCGGAGACACTTTCTGATCGCTTATATTATTTGTGACACCAGATATTTCATGTCAATGCGACTGAGATAATTTCAAATCAAATATTAGAGATATTCAACTAAATATATCTGGATAATTTATATTTTTACCCCACATTACAAAACATTACAAAATTATAACCTCTCATTGAGTCATGTTAGAATATTGAAAAATCATCACATTTTTGTTTAAGATTTGGTAAAAGTTTAAAAGTGTAAATGTATATAGAAACTTTTCTAAGATTCAAATGTTAGAAATAATAAACGTGCAATAATTTTTTTCTAAATTAACCATTGATGTTTTTTTTTCTTTCTTCATTTCGATTTTTAAAAAATTTTATCATATATTTCCATACTTTGAAAATATATAATTTCATTGTGTATCATTAAAAATGTATATGAGAAGTAGAGAATTGTTTGTGTGTGTGATTGGTTTTCATACATGCACGAGCACTCTCTAACAGACTCACATTGACACACTCGAAGCACCAGTAGTTGTGTCGATAAGTCGGGCGTCCTTTTGTTGAAATAACTTCTTTCATGAATAGAGAAAAGCAGAGAGTAGGCTGAATTGTATCTGTGCCGCATAAAACTGTTAAAGGGATTTCATTCGTGTTATGACGTTCAAATTTTATTCGAGATTGACGTTACTATATCGTGTAATCAACATCGTGTTGATATAGATAAACTTCAGAATAAATAGTCTCCCTTACTCTTGTAATTATATTGAAGGAGACAACTCGTTATATTACTTTTGTTGTATTTATCTTACTTCGTTGTTGTTTTACAAACAGGATATACGCATTGGAATCTAGCAGAGGGTGAGAAATAAACAGCATTAACTACTGACTACTAGATTAACACTAATATTCTAGATGACGCGCGACAATAGTGTAACGAATAACCAAACATTATCCGTCAGTTTGTGATCTAAAAGATTTATATCAAGATTTCTGAAGACGTTTGACTTCTCAATATACTTCCATATGAAGTACACCATGTCTAAGCCATAACTTCTGTTATACATTTATGTGGTCTTTTAAGAAATTGAAAGTAACTGAAATTTCTGTTTTACGAAAGCTAATCCACGTCATCTGTGAAGATGTTTTATTTTATTAATATCCAGAAAATAATATTCGTTCTATTTTCCAAAGGCAACGATAATATAATTTTGTAGTTTCTTAACTGATGTAAGATTTGCTTTTATTGTTGTTGTTGTAGTTCTTGCTGCAACTGTAAATTTGAGGAGTGATGTTATTGCTGGTATTCTAAAGAAAATTCCAACGACACTACATTTGCTCGTTCGAACTTAACACGCATATATTTAAATACATCTATTCAGTCAAACACACACACACACACACACACACACACACACACACACACACACACACACACACACATACACACACGCACACACACAAACACACACACACACACGCACACACGCACGCACGCACGCACGCACATACACACACATACATACACATGCACACACGTATACATATTGGAAAAGTACGGTTTTTCTGCGCAGTAACTACGAATGTGATACTACTACTACTACTACTACTACTACTACTACTACTACTACTACTACTACTACTACTACTACTACTACTACTACTCGATATTATTAAATGTTATTGCTGGTGATGTTGAAAATGCTTTATTAAGTAAAGTGAAAGTTGTGTTGTGTCATTAAGAAGTGGGTGTAGTCGTCAGCTGACTTTTCATATAAAAACAACGATAATTTATATTTCTACTCCACATTACAAAACTAACAAGCACAACAACAACTAAACCACCTCCAGCAACATAAACGACAAGCAAAAAGTAAGTTAGATATATTCCTAACAATTTTATAATGCCTAACGCAAACGATACAAGTTCGGATCAGGTTTTTCAGGACGCTATTCATGGATCTATGGAGTTGCCACCACTCTGTGTAAAGATTATCAATACAATACAATTTCAGAGATTACGTAATATCAAACAACTAGGTTTGTGTTATTATGTTTATCCATCAGCTTCGCATAATAGATTCGAGCATTGTCTGGGGACATGTCATCTAGCTGGGAAAATGATTCGCCATCTTAAGCAGCAAGATTCCAATTTGGGTATAACTGATAGAGATATACTATGTGTTGAAATTGCTGGTTTGTGCCACGATTTAGGACATGCACCTTTTTCGCATGCCTTTGAAGGTATTATTAATGAAACTCGAGGAGAAGATAATAAATGGAAACATGAAAAGGCATCGTGTTATATGTTGGATCATCTTCTTGGAGAGAACACATATATTAAAAACAAACTTGAGACTGATGAAATTGATTTCATAAAAGATATTATTATTGGTGAACAAAGGAAGTCTAAGAAGTCAAATTTGGTAACCAAATTGTCAGCAATAATTTCTATAACATTGACGTTGACAAATGGGATTATCTGGCGAGAGATTCCCATTTTCTTGGCATTGGAACATCCTTTGATCACGAAAGAATGCTGAAAATGTCCAAAGTAATAGATGGCACGCTATGCTACAGAGACAAAACGCTTAAAATTTCTATGATATGTTTTATTCACGATATCGACTACATAACACGGCTTACCAGCACAAAACTGTTCTCCTGCTTAATAAACTACTTGGCGATGCTTTCAATTCCGCAGATAAACACCTCGCAATTTTCGAGAGGGTGGACGATATGAAGAAATTTACTTATTTTACTGATAGTATTTTGGAGGAGATGTTAAAGTGTGAGGGGAGTGAATGTCTCGAAGACGCCCAGAAAAAACTGAAGGCTATAATCGGTCGGTCTTTTGCATACAAAGGCACCGTCACAGACACAATCGAGGGCACAATCACGGGCACATTCGAAGACAGTGATACGAGGAGAAATACAAGGAAAAGGAGAATCGATGCCAAATTTCGGGCCGATTGTAGAGAACAGGGCACATTCAGGGAAGCAATCAAGGATAAGAAACTGAAGCAGATCAAGTGCACAATCGTTGGCAAAATCGAGAAAACGACCGAGGGTACAATAGAGCGAGAAATATTTGAGGGCAATACGATCAAGGGCAGTATCGAATATAATATCTTGCGCACATCGGAGAGTAAAATGAAGGGCGATATCAAGGGCACACTTCATGGTGAAATCTTGGACAGATCGGAGAGCAACATGCAGGACAATATCGAGGGCACAATCACGGGTAGCATCAATGAAATAATAAACAGCACAGACCGGGTTTCAGTCATGGAAACAGACAAGATCTGCATAGCCCGTTTTGACTATGGAGCTAAAAAAGATAACCCACTATTGAAAATACCATTTTATAGGAAAGATGGAAGCAAACTTAACGACAAAACAACTGAAGAACTGGAAAATATGCTTTTTCTGCCAAAGAAATTTCAAATGAAAACCAGTCATTGCTTTGGAATGAATTTGTAAGGAAATTGTAACTAAAAGAAGAAACAATTAACGAAACCAAAAGAAAAATAAAGCGGAGACAATATTCAAGAGAGAGATCAATAACAAAAAAAAAAAATCAGATCGAATATAACCAATGAAAGAAAACAAAATCATAGACAACCTGTGAGATGAGTAATGACACTTGGCAAAAAATTAAAATTATAAAAATATATTGAAACTATTCAAACATTGAAAGCTTAAAAATACTAATTGGACAACATTCTCTATTCTAAATTAAAAGAACTTTTTGATCGGAAATATTTACTTTTAAGAAAATCTTTAAGGTTTTGAAAAAAAAAATTAACATATATTTCCTTACTTATAAATTAAATCCTCTCATTGAGTCACGAAAGAAACATATGAGAAAGATTTATTCTTTGCTTAAAATTTGGTAAAAGTTTAAAATTTTAAAAACATCTTGAAACTATTTTTAAATTCAAAGGCTAGAAATATTAAGCGAACAGCACTTTTTTCCTAAATTAACTATGTTTTTTTTACTTTTCTACTAGAAATATTGTCTAGTCTTCGATTTCTTTAAATTTTAACATATATTTTCTTACTTTCAAAAATTATAACCTCTCATTGAGTCATGTTAAGAATATGGGAAAACCATCACTTTTTTGTTTAAGATTTGGTAAAAGTTTAAAAGTGTAAATGTATATTGAAACTTTTGTAAGATTCAAATGTTAGAAATAATAAACGTGCAATAATTTTTTTGTAAATTAACCATCGATTTTTTTTTTTTTTGTTTTCTCTTCGATTTCTTTAAATTTTATCATATATTTCCTTACTTTGAAAATATATAATTTCATTGTGTATCATTAAAAATGTATATGAGAATTAGATAATTTTTTGTGTGTGGTTGGTTGTCATACATGCACGCGCACTCTCTAACAGACTCACATTGACACACTCGATGCACCAGTAATTGTGTCGATAAGTCGGGCGTCCTTTTGTTGAAATAACTTTTTTCATGAATAGAGAAAGGCAGAGAGTAGGCTGAATTGTATCTGTGCCGCATAAAACTGTTAAAGGGATTTCATTCATTGTAATCTTGCAGTGGGTGAGAAATAAACAGCATTAACTACTGACTACTAGATTTACACTAATATTGTAGATGAGGCGCGACAATAGTGTAGCGAGTAACCAAACATATAGGTCAGTTTGTAGAGGTCAAATATGTACCAAATATATTTCACCTGATCTAGAAGATTTATATCAAGATTTCTGAAGACGCTTGGCTTCTCAATATACTTCCATATGAAGTACACCATGTCTAAGCCATAACTTCTGTTATACATTTATGTTTTCCTTTAAGAAAATGAAAGTAACTGAAGATTCTGTTTTACGAAAGCTAATCTACGTCATCTGTGAACATGTTCTCTTTTATTAATATCCAGAAAATAATATTCGTTCTATTTTCCAAAGGTATTGATTATATAATTTCGTAGTTTCTTAACTGATGTAGGATTTGTTTTTATTGTTGTAGTTCTTGCTGCTACTGTTGATTTTTCAGAGGAGTGATGTTATTGCTGGTATTCTAGAGAAAATTCTAACGACACTATATTTGCCTTGTTCCAACTTTACACGCATACATTTACCTACATCTATTCATTCACACACACACAAACACACACACACACACACACACACACACACACACACACACACACACACACACACAACACTCACACGTGCATTCACATACACACACACACACACATACTTACATACACATGCACACTCGTATACTTATGTGAAAACATCGGGCTTTCTGCGCTGTAGTTAAATCCGAATGTGATAATTGTACGCTAATAATATAACTACTACTACTACTACTACAACTACTACAACTACTACTACTACTACTACTACTACTACTACTACTACTACTACTACTACTACTACTACTACTACTATTCGATATTATTAAATGTTATTGCTGATGATGTTGAAGATGCTTTATTAAGTAAAGTGAAAGTTGTGTTGTGTTATAAAAAAAAGTGGGTGTAGTCGTCAGCTGACTTTTCATATAACAACAAAGTTCACTTCCTGTTTTTGTCCTGCCAACATCGGAGACACTTTCTGATCGCTTATATTATTTGTGACACCAGATATTTCATGTCAATGCGACTGAGATAATTTCAAATCAAATATTAGAGATATTCAACTAAATATATCTGGATAATTTATATTTTTACCCCACATTACAAAACATTACAAAATTATAACCTCTCATTGAGTCATGTTAGAATATTGAAAAATCATCACATTTTTGTTTAAGATTTGGTAAAAGTTTAAAAGTGTAAATGTATATAGAAACTTTTCTAAGATTCAAATGTTAGAAATAATAAACGTGCAATAATTTTTTTCTAAATTAACCATTGATGTTTTTTTTTCTTTCTTCATTTCGATTTTTAAAAAATTTTATCATATATTTCCATACTTTGAAAATATATAATTTCATTGTGTATCATTAAAAATGTATATGAGAAGTAGAGAATTTTTTGTGTGTGTGATTGGTTTTCATACATGCACGCGCACTCTCTAACAGACTCACATTGACACACTCGAAGCACCAGTAGTTGTGTCGATAAGTCGGGCGTCCTTTTGTTGAAATAACTTCTTTCATGAATAGAGAAAAGCAGAGAGTAGGCTGAATTGTATCTGTGCCGCATAAAACTGTTAAAGGGATTTCATTCGTGTTATGACGTTCAAATTTTATTCGAGATTGACGTTACTATATCGTGTAATCAACATCGTGTTGATATAGATAAACTTCAGAATAAATAGTCTCCCTTAATCTTGTAATTATATTGAAGGAGACAACTCGTTATATTACTTTTGTTGTATTTATCTTACTTCGTTGTTGTTTTACAAACAGGATATACGCATTGGAATCTAGCAGAGGGTGAGAAATAAACAGCATTAACTACTGACTACTAGATTAACACTAATATTCTAGATGACGCGCGACAATAGTGTAACGAATAACCAAACATTATCCGTCAGTTTGTGATCTAAAAGATTTATATCAAGATTTCTGAAGACGTTTGACTTCTCAATATACTTCCATATGAAGTACACCATGTCTAAGCCATAACTTCTGTTATACATTTATGTGGTCTTTTAAGAAATTGAAAGTAACTGAAATTTCTGTTTTACGAAAGCTAATCCACGTCATCTGTGAAGATGTTTTATTTTATTAATATCCAGAAAATAATATTCGTTCTATTTTCCAAAGGCACCGATAATATAATTTTGTAGTTTCTTAACTGATGTAAGATTTGCTTTTATTGTTGTTGTTGTAGTTCTTGCTGCAACTGTAAATTTGAGGAGTGATGTTATTGCTGGTATTCTAAAGAAAATTCCAACGACACTACATTTGCTCGTTCGAACTTAACACGCATATATTTAAATACATCTATTCAGTCAAACACACACACACACACACACACACACACACACACACACATACACACACACACACACACAAACACACACACACACACACGCACACACGCACGCACGCACGCACGCACATACACACACATACATACACATGCACACACGTATACATATTGGAAAAGTACGGTTTTTCTGCGCAGTAACTACGAATGTGATACTACTACTACTACTACTACTACTACGACTACTACTACTACTACTACTACTACTACTGCTACTACTACTACTACTACTACTACTACTACTACTACTACTACTACTACTACTCGATATTATTAAATGTTATTGCTGGTGATGTTGAAAATGCTTTATTAAGTAAAGTGAAAGTTGTGTTGTGTCATTAAGAAGTGGGTGTAGTCGTCAGCTGACTTTTCATATAAAAACAACGATAATTTATATTTCTACTCCACATTACAAAACTAACAAGCATAACAACAACTAAACCACCTCCAGCAACATAAACGACAAACAAAAAGTAAGTTAGATATATTCCTAACAATTTTATAATGCCTAACGCAAACGATACAAGTTCGGATCAGGTTTTTCAGGACGCTATTCATGGATCTATGGAGTTGCCACCACTCTGTGTAGAGATTATCAATACAATACAATTTCAGAGATTACGTAATATCAAACAACTAGGTTTGTGTTATTATGTTTATCCATCAGCTTCGCATAATAGATTCGAGCATTGTCTGGGGACATGTCATCTAGCTGGGAAAATGATTCGCCATCTTAAGCAGCAAGATTCCAATTTGGGTATAACTGATAGAGATATACTATGTGTTGAAATTGCTGGTTTGTGCCACGATTTAGGACATGCACCTTTTTCGCATGCCTTTGAAGGTATTATTAATGAAACTCGAGGAGAAGATAATAAATGGAAACATGAAAAGGCATCGTGTTATATGTTGGATCATCTTCTTGGAGAGAACACATATATTAAAAACAAACTTGAGACTAATGAAATTGATTTCATAAAAGATATTATTATTGGTGAACAAAGGAAGTCTAAGAAGTCAAATTTCTTTTACCAAATTGTCAGCAATAATTTCTATAACATTGACGTTGACAAATGGGATTATCTGGCGAGAGATTCCCATTTTCTTGGCATTGGAACATCCTTTGATCACGAAAGAATGCTGAAAATGTCCAAAGTAATAGATGGCACGCTATGCTACAGAGACAAAACGCTTAAAAATTTCTATGATATGTTTTATTCACGATATCGACTACATAACACGGCTTACCAGCACAAAACTGTTCTCCTGCTTAATAAACTACTTGGCGATGCTTTCAATTCCGCAGATAAACCCCTCGCAATTTTCGAGAGGGTGGACGATATGAAGAAATTTACTTATTTTACTGATAGTATTTTGGAGGAGATGTTAAAGTGTGAGGGGAGTGAATGTCTCGAAGACGCCCAGAAAAAAACTGAAGGCTATAATCGGTCGGTCTTTTGCATACAAAGGCACCGTCACAGACACAATCGAGGGCACAATCACGGGCACATTCGAAGACAGTGATACGAGGAGAAATACAAGGAAAAGGAGAATCGATGCCAAATTTCGGGCCGATTGTAGAGAACAGGGCACATTCAGGGAAGCAATCAAGGATAAGAAACTGAAGCAGATCAAGTGCACAATCGTTGGCGAAATCGAGAAAACGACCGAGGGTACAATAGAGCGAGAAATATTTGAGGGCAATACGATCAAGGGCAGTATCGAATATAATATCTTGCGCACATCGGAGAGTAAAATGAAGGGCGATATCAAGGGCACACTTCATGGTGAAATCTTGGACAGATCGGAGAGCAACATGCAGGGCAATATCGAGGGCACAATCACGGGTAGCATCAATGAAATAATAAACAGCACAGACCGGGTTTCAGTCATGGAAACAGACAAGATCTGCATAGCCCGTTTTGACTATGGAGCTAAAAAAGATAACCCACTATTGAAAATACCATTTTATAGGAAAGATGGAAGCAAACTTAACGACAAAACAACTGAAGAACTGGAAAATATGCTTTTTCTGCCAAAGAAATTTCAAATGAAAACCAGTCATTGCTTTGGAATGAATTTGTAAGGAAATTGTAACTAAAAGAAGAAACAATTAACGAAACCAAAAGAAAAAAAAAGCGGAGACAATATTCAAGAGAGAGATCAATAACAAAAAAAAAAAATCAGATCGAATATAACCAATGAAAGAAAACAAAATCATAGACAACTTGTGAGATGAGTAATGACACTTGGCAAAAAATTAAAATTATAAAAATATATTGAAACTATTCAAACATTGAAAGCTTAAAAATACTAATTGGACAACATTCTCTATTCTAAATTAAAAGAACTTTTTGATCGGAAATATTTACTTTTAAGAAAATTTTTAAGGTTTTGAAAAAAAAAATTAACATAAGAAACTGAAGCAGATCAAGTGCACAATCGTTGGCGGAATCGATTACTTATAAATTAAATCCTCTCATTGAGTCACGAAAGAAACATATGAGAAAGATTCATTCTTTGCTTAAAATTTGGTAAAAGTTTAAAATTTTAAAAACATCTTGAAACTATTTTTAAATTCAAAGGCTAGAAATATTAAGCGAACAGCACTTTTTTCCTAAATTAACTATGTTTTTTTTACTTTTCTACTAGAAATATTGTCTAGTCTTCGATTTCTTTAAATTTTAACATATATTTTCTTACTTTCAAAAATTATAACCTCTCATTGAGTCATGTTAAGAATATGGGAAAACCATCACTTTTTTGTTTAAGATTTGGTAAAAGTTTAAAAGTGTAAATGTATATTGAAACTTTTGTAAGATTCAAATGTTAGAAATAATAAACGTGCAATAATTTTTTTGTAAATTAACCATCGATTTTTTTTTGTTTTGTTTTCTCTTCGATTTCTTTAAATTTTATCATATATTTCCTTACTTTGAAAATATATAATTTCATTGTGTATCATTAAAAATGTATATGAGAATTAGATAATTTTTTGTGTGTGGTTGGTTGTCATACATGCACGCGCACTCTCTAACAGACTCACATTGACACACTCGATGCACCAGTAATTGTGTCGATAAGTCGGGCGTCCTTTTGTTGAAATAACTTTTTTCATGAATAGAGAAAGGCAGAGAGTAGGCTGAATTGTATCTGTGCCGCATAAAACTGTTAAAGGGATTTCATTCGTGTTATGACGTTCAAATTTTATTCGAGATTGACGTGACTATAATTCTTAAAGTTTCAATAAAAGAAGTATTAATTGAGCACATTGTGTTGATGTGAGCGACTTGACCATCTCCTCATATTTGCTGGCATTTTGTCCAAGAAAAGCATTTGGGTAGAGAAACTTCAAAATGAATAGTCTCGATATTATTAAATGTTATTGCTGATGATGTTGAAGATGCTTTATTAAGTAAAGTGAAAGTTGTGTTGTGTTATAAAAAAAGTGGGTGTAATCGTCAGCTGACTTTTCATATAACAACAAAGTTCACTTCCTGTTTTTTTTTTTCTGCCAACATCGGAGACACTTTCTGATCGCTTATATTATTTGTGACACCAGATATTTCATGCCAATGCGACAGAGATAATTTCAAATCAAATATTAGAAATATTCAACTGAACATGTCTGGATAATTTATATTTTTACCTCACATTACAAAATATTTCAAAAATTATAACCTCTCATTGAGTCATGTTAGAATATAGGAAAATCATCACTATTTTGTTTAAGATTTGGTCAAAGTGTAAATGTATATTGAAAACTTTCAAAGATTCAAAGCAAAAAGATTTCAAAGCAAAAAGTAAATTAGATATATTCCTTAACAATTTTATAATGGCTAACACAAACGATACAGTTTCGGATCAGGTTTTTCAGGACGCTATTCATGGATGCATACAATTTCCATCACTCTGTATTAAAATTGTTAATACTGTACAATTTCAGAGTTTACGTAATATCAAACATATGGTAAAAGTTAAAATTTTTAAAAACATATTGAAACTATTTCTAAATTCAAAGGCTAGAAATAATAGGCGAACAACACTTTTTTCCTAAATTAACTATAGGTGTTTGTAGTCTTTGGTAAATCTATTCTAGCAGGATATATATTTTTCAAAAGGTTTTACGTGCCTTGTATTGCTTTGACGACTTTTATGTTTGTTGGTAGGCTATTTTATTGGAGCGATGTAGCCATTGTCTATAGCATTTGTATGTTCATGTATGTAATACATTGATTGTTTTATTACTTGTATTTATGTTCGAGAAGTTAACATTTTGTTGTTCGTGTTTTAGGTTGTACTTGTGTTTGTAGTATTAGTGGTGTTTGTAATAGCGATAGCAATAAAGATGGCGTTGACAGTATTCGCGTTGTCCTTGCTGAAGGTGTGATATCGGCATATCATTATTTAAATCTAAAACCCACCCTCTCTCTCTCTCTCTCTCTCTCTCTCTCTCTCTCTCTCTCTCTCTCTCTCTCTCTCTCTCTCTCTCTCTCTCTCTATCTATCTATCTATCTATCTATCTATCTTTCTCCGTTCCGTCGTACCGCACGGCCTTTCTTTGCTAGCATGTTTTGTCTTTCTTTCTCTTTTGTTCACATTTGACAATTTAGAGTTTTCCTCGTTACCTTCGCCACACAACATACCTGAGTTTTCCGTAG